>NW_026988840.1:0-111038 GCF_030222135.1 Aotus nancymaae
TGAGTGCACACATTGACAACCGTTCTGTTAGATAGCTGCGTTTTGGATTTAGAAGCAGATATTTCCCTGTGCTTACTGCTGTTGCTTCCATATGCCGGGTAATGGGCTGAAAACGCCTGTTTTGGGACTCTGCAGAGAAAGTGTTTGCAGACTGCTGAATCCACACACGGGTTTAACTCTGGAAGTTGAGTGCACACATTGACAACCGTTCTGTTACATAGCTGCGTTTTGGATTTAGAAGCAGATATTTCCCTGTGCTTACTGCTGTTGCTTCCATATGCCGGTAATGGGCTGAAAACGCCTGTTTTGGGACTCTGCAGAGAAAGTGTTTGCAGACTGCTGAATCCACACACGGGTTTAACTCTGGAAGTTGAGTGCACACATTGACAACCGTTCTGTTAGATAGCTGCGTTTTGGATTTAGAAGCAGATATTTCCCTGGGCTTAGTGCTGTTTCTTCCATATGCCGGTAATGGGCTGAAAACGCCTGTTTTGGGACTCTGCAGAGAAAGTGTTTGCAGACTGCTGAATCCACACACGGGTTTAACTCTGGAAGTTGAGTGCACACATTGACAACCGTTCTGTTAGATAGCTGCGTTTTGGATTTAGAAGCAGATATTTCCTTGGGCTTACTGCTGTTTCTTCCATATGCCGGTAATGGGCTGAAAACGCCTGTTTTGGGACTCTGCAGAGAAAGTGTTTGCAGACTGCTGAATCCACACACGGGTTTAACTCTGGAAGTTGAGTGCACACATTGACAACCGTTCTGTTAGATAGCTGCGTTTTGGATTTAGAAGCAGATATTTCCCTGTGCTTACTGCTGTTTCTTCCATATGCCGGTAATGGGCTGAAAACGCCTGTTTTGGGACTCTGCAGAGAAAGTGTTTGCAGACTGCTGAATCCACACACGGGTTTAACTCTGGAAGTTGAGTGCACACATTGACAACCGTTCTGTTAGATAGCTGCGTTTTGGATTTAGAAGCAGATATTTCCCTGTGCTTACTGCTGTTGCTTCCATATGCCGGTAATGGGCTGAAAACGCCTGTTTTGGGACTCTGCAGAGAAAGTGTTTGCAGACTGCTGAATCCACACACGGGTTTAACTCTGGAAGTTGAGTGCACACATTGACAACCGTTCTGTTACATAGCTGCGTTTTGGATTTAGAAGCAGATATTTCCCTGTGCTTACTGCTGTTGCTTCCATATGCCGGTAATGGGCTGAAAACGCCTGTTTTGGGACTCTGCAGAGAAAGTGTTTGCAGACTGCTGAATCCACACACGGGTTTAACTCTGGAAGTTGAGTGCACACATTGACAACCGTTCTGTTAGATAGCTGCGTTTTGGATTTAGAAGCAGATATTTCCCTGGGCTTAGTGCTGTTTCTTCCATATGCCGGTAATGGGCTGAAAACGCCTGTTTTGGGACTCTGCAGAGAAAGTGTTTGCAGACTGCTGAATCCACACACGGGTTTAACTCTGGAAGTTGAGTGCACACATTGACAACCGTTCTGTTAGATAGCTGCGTTTTGGATTTAGAAGCAGATATTTCCCTGTGCTTACTGCTGTTTCTTCCATATGCCGGTAATGGGCTGAAAACGCCTGTTTTGGGACTCTGCAGAGAAAGTGTTTGCAGACTGCTGAATCCACACACGGGTTTAACTCTGGAAGTTGAGTGCACACATTGACAACCGTTCTGCTAGATAGCTGCGTTTTGGATTTAGAAGCAGATATTTCCCTGTGCTTACTGCTGTTTCTTCCATATGCCGGTAATGGGCTGAAAACGCCTGTTTTGGGACTCTGCAGAGAAAGTGTTTGCAGACTGCTGAATCCACACACGGGTTTAACACTGGAAGTTGAGTGCACACATTGACAACCGTTCTGTTAGATAGCTGCGTTTTGGATTTAGAAGCAGATATTTCCCTGGGCTTACTGCTGTTTCTTCCATATGCCGGTAATGGGCTGAAAACGCCTGTTTTGGGACTCTGCAGAGAAAGTGTTTGCAGACTGCTGAATCCACACACGGGTTTAACTCTGGATGTTGAGTGCACACATTGACAACCGTTCTGTTAGATAGCTGCGTTTTGGATTTAGAAGCAGATATTTCCCTGTGCTTACTGCTGTTTCTTCCATATGCCGGTAATGGGCTGAAAACGCCTGTTTTGGGACTCTGCAGAGAAAGTGTTTGCAGACTGCTGAATCCACACACGGGTTTAACTCTGGAAGTTGAGTGCACACATTGACAACCGTTCTGTTAGATAGCTGCGTTTTGGATTTAGAAGCAGATATTTCCCTGTGCTTACTGCTGTTTCTTCCATATGCCGGTAATGGGCTGAAAACGCCTGTTTTGGGACTCTGCAGAGAAAGTGTTTGCAGACTGCTGAATCCACACACGGGTTTAACTCTGGAAGTTGAGTGCACACATTGACAACCGTTCTGTTAGATAGTTGCGTTTTGGATTTAGAAGCAGATATTTCCCTGTGCTTACTGCTGTTTCTTCCATATGCCGGTAATGGGCTGAAAACGCCTGTTTTGGGACTCTGCAGAGAAAGTGTTTGCAGACTGCTGAATCCACACACGGGTTTAACTCTGGAAGTTGAGTGCACACATTGACAACCGTTCTGTTAGATAGCTGCGTTTTGGATTTATAAGCAGATATTTCCCTGTGCTTACTGCTGTTTCTTCCATATGAAGGTAATGGGCTGAAAACGCCTGTTTGGGGACTCTGCAGAGAAAGTGTTTGCAGACTGCTGAATCCACACAAGGGTTTAACTCTGGAAGTTGAGTGCACACATTGACAACCGTTCTGTTAGATATCTGCGTTTTGGATTTAGAAGCAGATATTTCCCTGTGCTTACTGCTGTTTCTTCCATATGCCGGTAATGGGCTGAAAACGCCTGTTTTGGGACTCTGCAGAGAAAGTGTTTGCAGACTGCTGAATCCACACACGGGTTTAACACTGGAAGTTGAGTGCACACATTGACAACCGTTCTGTTAGATAGCTGCGTTTTGGATTTAGAAGCAGATATTTCCCTGGGCTTACTGCTGTTTCTTCCATATGCCGGTAATGGGCTGAAAACGCCTGTTTTGGGACTCTGCAGAGAAAGTGTTTGCAGACTGCTGAATCCACACACGGGTTTAACTCTGGAAGTTGAGTGCACACATTGACAACCGTTCTGTTAGATAGCTGCGTTTTGGATTTAGAAGAAGATATTTCCCTGTGCTTACTGCTGTTTCTTCCATATGCCGGTAATGGGCTGAAAACGCCTGTTTTGGGACTCTGCAGAGAAAGTGTTTGCAGACTGCTGAATCCACACACGGGTTTAACTCTGGAAGTTGAGTGCACACATTGACAACCGTTCTGTTAGATAGCTGCGTTTTGGATTTAGAAGCAGATATTTCCCTGTGCTTACTGCTGTTTCTTCCATATGCCGGTAATGGGCTGAAAACGCCTGTTTTGGGACTCTGCAGAGAAAGTGTTTGCAGACTGCTGAATCCACACACGGGTTTAACTCTGGAAGTTGAGTGCACACATTGACAACCGTTCTGTTAGATAGCTGCGTTTTGGATTTAGAAGCAGATATTTCCCTGTGCTTACTGCTGTTTCTTCCATATGCCGGTAATGGGCTGAAAACGCCTGTTTTGGGACTCTGCAGAGAAAGTGTTTGCAGACTGCTGAATCCACACACGGGTTTAACTCTGGAAGTTGAGTGTACACATTGACAACCGTTCTGCTAGATAGCTGCGTTTTGGATTTAGAAGCAGATATTTACCTGGGCTTACTCCTGTTTCTTCCATATGCCGGTAATGGGCTGAAAACGCCTGTTTTGGGACTCTGCAGAGAAAGTGTTTGCAGACTGCTGAATCCACACACGGGTTTAACTCTGGAAGTTGAGTGCACACATTGACAACCGTTCTGTTAGATAGCTGCGTTTTGGATTTAGAAGCAGATATTTCCCTGTGCTTACTGCTGTTTCTTCCATATGCCGGTAATGGGCTGAAAACGCCTGTTTGGGGACTCTGCAGAGAAAGTGTTTGCAGACTGCTGAATCCACACACGGGTTTAACTCTGGAAGTTGAGTGCACACATTGACAACCGTTCTGTTAGATAGCTGCGTTTTGGATTTAGAAGCAGATATTTCCCTGTGCTTACTGCTGTTTCTTCCATATGCCGGTAATGGGCTGAAAACGCCTGTTTTGGGACTCTGCAGAGAAAGTGTTTGCAGACTGCTGAATCCACACACGGGTTTAACTCTGGAAGTTGAGTGCACACATTGACAACCGTTCTGTTAGATAGCTGCGTTTTGGATTTAGAAGCAGATATTTCCCTGTGCTTACTGCTGTTGCTTCCATATGCCGGTAATGGGCTGAAAACGCCTGTTTTGGGACTCTGCAGAGAAAGTGTTTGCAGACTGCTGAATCCACACACGGGTTTAACTCTGGAAGTTGAGTGCACACATTGACAACCGTTCTGTTAGATAGCTGCGTTTTGGATTTAGAAGCAGATATTTCCCTGTGCTTACTGCTGTTTCTTCCATATGCCGGTAATGGGCTGAAAACGCCTGTTTTGGGACTCTGCAGAGAAAGTGTTTGCAGACTGCTGAATCCACACACGGGTTTAACTCTGGAAGTTGAGTGCACACATTGACAACCGTTCTGTTAGATAGCTGCGTTTTGGATTTAGAAGCAGATATTTCCCTGGGCTTACTGCTGTTTCTTCCATATGCCGGTAATGGGCTGAAAACGCCTGTTTTGGGACTCTGCAGAGAAAGTGTTTGCAGACTGCTGAATCCACACACGGGTTTAACTCTGGAAGTTGAGTGCACACATTGACAACCGTTCTGTTAGATAGCTGCGTTTTGGATTTAGAAGCAGATATTTCCCTGTGCTTACTGCTGTTTCTTCCATATGCCGGTAATGGGCTGAAAACGCCTGTTTTGGGACTCTGCAGAGAAAGTGTTTGCAGACTGCTGAATCCACACACGGGTTTAACTCTGGAAGTTGAGTGCACACATTGACAACCGTTCTGCTAGATAGCTGCGTTTTGGATTTAGAAGCAGATATTTCCCTGTGCTTACTGCTGTTTCTTCCATATGCCGGTAATGGGCTGAAATCGCCTGTTTTGGGACTCTGCAGAGAAAGTGTTTGCAGACTGCTGAATCCACACACGGGTTTAACACTGGAAGTTGAGTGCACACATTGACAACCGTTCTGTTAGATAGCTGCGTTTTGGATTTAGAAGCAGATATTTCCCTGGGCTTACTGCTGTTTCTTCCATATGCCGGTAATGGGCTGAAAACGCCTGTTTTGGGACTCTGCAGAGAAAGTGTTTGCAGACTGCTGAATCCACACACGGGTTTAACTCTGGAAGTTGAGTGCACACATTGACAACCGTTCTGTTAGATAGCTGCGTTTTGGATTTAGAAGCAGATATTTCCCTGTGCTTACTGCTGTTTCTTCCATATGCCGGTAATGGGCTGAAAACGCCTGTTTTGGGACTCTGCAGAGAAAGTGTTTGCAGACTGCTGAATCCACACACGGGTTTAACTCTGGAAGTTGAGTGCACACATTGACAACCGTTCTGTTAGATAGCTGCGTTTTGGATTTAGAAGCAGATATTTCCCTGTGCTTACTGCTGTTTCTTCCATATGCCGGTAATGGGCTGAAAACGCCTGTTTTGGGACTCTGCAGAGAAAGTGTTTGCAGACTGCTGAATCCACACACGGGTTTAACTCTGGAAGTTGAGTGTACACATTGACAACCGTTCTGCTAGATAGCTGCGTTTTGGATTTAGAAGCAGATATTTACCTGGGCTTACTCCTGTTTCTTCCATATGCCGGTAATGGGCTGAAAACGCCTGTTTTGGGACTCTGCAGAGAAAGTGTTTGCAGACTGCTGAATCCACACACGGGTTTAACTCTGGAAGTTGAGTGCACACATTGACAACCGTTCTGTTAGATAGCTGCGTTTTGGATTTAGAAGCAGATATTTCCCTGTGCTTACTGCTGTTTCTTCCATATGCCGGTAATGGGCTGAAAACGCCTGTTTGGGGACTCTGCAGAGAAAGTGTTTGCAGACTGCTGAATCCACACACGGGTTTAACTCTGGAAGTTGAGTGCACACATTGACAACCGTTCTGTTAGATAGCTGCGTTTTGGATTTAGAAGCAGATATTTCCCTGTGCTTACTGCTGTTTCTTCCATATGCCGGTAATGGGCTGAAAACGCCTGTTTTGGGACTCTGCAGAGAAAGTGTTTGCAGACTGCTGAATCCACACACGGGTTTAACTCTGGAAGTTGAGTGCACACATTGACAACCGTTCTGTTAGATAGCTGCGTTTTGGATTTAGAAGCAGATATTTCCCTGTGCTTACTGCTGTTGCTTCCATATGCCGGTAATGGGCTGAAAACGCCTGTTTTGGGACTCTGCAGAGAAAGTGTTTGCAGACTGCTGAATCCACACACGGGTTTAACTCTGGAAGTTGAGTGCACACATTGACAACCGTTCTGTTAGATAGCTGCGTTTTGGATTTAGAAGCAGATATTTCCCTGTGCTTACTGCTGTTTCTTCCATATGCCGGTAATGGGCTGAAAACGCCTGTTTTGGGACTCTGCAGAGAAAGTGTTTGCAGACTGCTGAATCCACACACGGGTTTAACTCTGGAAGTTGAGTGCACACATTGACAACCGTTCTGTTAGATAGCTGCGTTTTGGATTTAGAAGCAGATATTTCCCTGGGCTTACTGCTGTTTCTTCCATATGCCGGTAATGGGCTGAAAACGCCTGTTTTGGGACTCTGCAGAGAAAGTGTTTGCAGACTGCTGAATCCACACACGGGTTTAACTCTGGAAGTTGAGTGCACACATTGACAACCGTTCTGTTAGATAGCTGCGTTTTGGATTTAGAAGCAGATATTTCCCTGTGCTTACTGCTGTTTCTTCCATATGCCGGTAATGGGCTGAAAACGCCTGTTTTGGGACTCTGCAGAGAAAGTGTTTGCAGACTGCTGAATCCACACACGGGTTTAACTCTGGAAGTTGAGTGCACACATTGACAACCGTTCTGCTAGATAGCTGCGTTTTGGATTTAGAAGCAGATATTTCCCTGTGCTTACTGCTGTTTCTTCCATATGCCGGTAATGGGCTGAAATCGCCTGTTTTGGGACTCTGCAGAGAAAGTGTTTGCAGACTGCTGAATCCACACACGGGTTTAACACTGGAAGTTGAGTGCACACATTGACAACCGTTCTGTTAGATAGCTGCGTTTTGGATTTAGAAGCAGATATTTCCCTGGGCTTACTGCTGTTTCTTCCATATGCCGGTAATGGGCTGAAAACGCCTGTTTTGGGACTCTGCAGAGAAAGTGTTTGCAGACTGCTGAATCCACACACGGGTTTAACTCTGGAAGTTGAGTGCACACATTGACAACCGTTCTGTTAGATAGCTGCGTTTTGGATTTAGAAGCAGATATTTCCCTGTGCTTACTGCTGTTTCTTCCATATGCCGGTAATGGGCTGAAAACGCCTGTTTTGGGACTCTGCAGAGAAAGTGTTTGCAGACTGCTGAATCCACACACGGGTTTAACTCTGGAAGTTGAGTGCACACATTGACAACCGTTCTGTTAGATAGCTGCGTTTTGGATTTAGAAGCAGATATTTCCCTGTGCTTACTGCTGTTTCTTCCATATGCCGGTAATGGGCTGAAAACGCCTGTTTTGGGACTCTGCAGAGAAAGTGTTTGCAGACTGCTGAATCCACACACGGGTTTAACTCTGGAAGTTGAGTGCACACATTGACAACCGTTCTGTTAGATAGTTGCGTTTTGGATTTAGAAGCAGATATTTCCCTGTGCTTACTGCTGTTTCTTCCATATGCCGGTAATGGGCTGAAAACGCCTGTTTTGGGACTCTGCAGAGAAAGTGTTTGCAGACTGCTGAATCCACACACGGGTTTAACTCTGGAAGTTGAGTGCACACATTGACAACCGTTCTGCTAGATAGCTGCGTTTTGGATTTAGAAGCAGATATTTACCTGGGCTTACTCCTGTTTCTTCCATATGCCGGTAATGGGCTGAAAACGCCTGTTTTGGGACTCTGCAGAGAAAGTGTTTGCAGACTGCTGAATCCACACACGGGTTTAACTCTGGAAGTTGAGTGCACACATTGACAACCGTTCTGTTAGATAGCTGCGTTTTGGATTTAGAAGCAGATATTTCCCTGTGCTTACTGCTGTTTCTTCCATATGCCGGTAATGGGCTGAAAACGCCTGTTTGGGGACTCTGCAGAGAAAGTGTTTGCAGACTGCTGAATCCACACACGGGTTTAACTCTGGAAGTTGAGTGCACACATTGACAACCGTTCTGTTAGATAGCTGCGTTTTGGATTTAGAAGCAGATATTTCCCTGTGCTTACTGCTGTTTCTTCCATATGAAGGTAATGGGCTGAAAACGCCTGTTTTGGGACTCAGCAGAGAAAGTGTTTGCAGACTGCTGAATCCACACACGGGTTTAACTCTGGAAGTTGAGTGCACACATTGACAACCGTTCTGTTAGATAGCTGCGTTTTGGATTTAGAAGCAGATATTTCCCTGTGTTTACTGCTGTTTCTTCCATATGCCGGTAATGGGCTGAAAACGCCTGTTTTGGGACTCTGCAGAGAAAGTGTTTGCAGACTGCTGAATCCACACCCGGGTTTAACTCTGGAAGTTGAGTGCACACATTGACAACCGTTCTGTTAGATAGCTGCGTTTTGGATTTAGAAGCAGATATTTCCCTGTGCTTACTGCTGTTTCTTCCATATGCCGGTAATGGGCTGAAAACGCCTGTTTGGGACTCTGCAGAGAAAGTGTTTGCAGACTGCTGAATCCACACACGGGTTTAACTCTGGAAGTTGAGTGCACACATTGACAACCGTTCTGTTAGATAGCTGCGTTTTGGATTTAGAAGCAGATATTTCCCTGGACTTACTGCTGTTTCTTCCATATGCCGGTAATGGGCTGAAAACGCCTGTTTTGGGACTCTGCAGAGAAAGTGTTTGCAGACTGCTGAATCCACACACGGGTTTAACTCTGGAAGTTGAGTGCACACATTGACAACCGTTCTGTTAGATAGCTGCGTTTTGGATTTAGAAGCAGATATTTCCCTGTGCTTACTGCTGTTTCTTCCATATGCCGGTAATGGGCTGAAAACGCCTGTTTGGGGACTCTGCAGAGAAAGTGTTTGCAGACTGCTGAATCCACACACGGGTTTAACTCTGGATGTTGAGTGCACACATTGACAACCGTTCTGTTAGATAGCTGCGTTTTGGATTTAGAAGCAGATATTTCACTGTGCTTACTGCTGTTTCTTCCATATGCCGCTAATGGGCTGAAAACGCCTGTTTTGGGACTCTGCAGAGAAAGTGTTTGCAGACTGCTGAATCCACACACGGGTTTAACTCTGGAAGTTGAGTGCACACATTGACAACCGTTCTGTTAGATAGCTGCGTTTTGGATTTAGAAGCAGATATTTCCCTGTGCTTACTGCTGTTTCTTCCATATGCCGGTAATGGGCTGAAAACGCCTGTTTTGGGACTCTGCAGAGAAAGGGTTTGCAGACTGCTGAATCCACACAAGGGTTTAACTCTGGAAGTTGAGTGCACACATTGACAACCGTTCTGTTAGATAGCTGCGTTTTGGATTTAGAAGCAGATATTTCCCTGTGCTGACTGCTGTTTCTTCCATATGCCGGTAATGGGCTGAAAACGCCTGTTTTGGGACTCTGCAGAGAAAGTGTTTGCAGACTGCTGAATCCACACACGGGTTTAACTCTGGACGTTGAGTGCACACATTGACAACCGTTCTGTTAGATAGCTGCGTTTTGGATTTAAAAGCCGATATTTCCCTGTGCTGACTGCTGTTTCTTCCATATGCCGGTAATGGGCTGAAAACGCCTGTTTGGGACTCTGCAGAGAAAGTGTTTGCAGACTGCTGAATCCACACACGGGTTTAACTCTGGAAGTTGAGTGCACACATTGACAACCGTTCTGTTAGATAGCTGCGTTTTGGATTTAGAAGCAGATATTTCCCTGGACTTACTGCTGTTTCTTCCATATGCCGGTAATGGGCTGAAAACGCCTGTTTTGGGACTCTGCAGAGAAAGTGTTTGCAGACTGCTGAATCCACACACGGGTTTAACTCTGGAAGTTGAGTGCACACATTGACAACCGTTCTGTTAGATAGCTGCGTTTTGGATTTAGAAGCAGATATTTCCCTGTGTTTACTGCTGTTTCTTCCATATGCCGGTAATGGGCTGAAAACGCCTGTTTGGGGACTCTGCAGAGAAAGTGTTTGCAGACTGCTGAATCCACACACGGGTTTAACTCTGGAAGTTGAGTGCACACATTGACAACCGTTCTGTTAGATAGCTGCGTTTTGGATTTAGAAGCAGATATTTCCCTCTGCTTACTGCTGTTTCTTCCATATGCCGGTAATGGGCTGAAAACGCCTGTTTGGGGACTCTGCAGAGAAAGTGTTTGCAGACTGCTGAATCCACACACGGGTTTAACTCTGGAAGTTGAGTGCACACATTGACAACCGTTCTGTTAGATAGCTGCGTTTTGGATTTAGAAGCAGATATTTCCCTGTGCTTACTGCTGTTTCTTCCATATGCCGGTAATGGGCTGAAAACGCCTGTTTGGGGACTCTGCAGAGAAAGTGTTTGCAGACTGCTGAATCCACACACGGGTTTAACTCTGGATGTTGAGTGCACACATTGACAACCGTTCTGTTAGATAGCTGCGTTTTGGATTTAGAAGCAGATATTTCACTGTGCTTACTGCTGTTTCTTCCATATGCCGGTAATGGGCTGAAAACGCCTGTTTTGGGACTCTGCAGAGAAAGTGTTTGCAGACTGCTGAATCCACACACGGGTTTAACTCTGGAAGTTGAGTGCACACATTGACAACCGTTCTGTTAGATAGCTGCGTTTTGGATTTAGAAGCAGATATTTCCCTGTGCTTACTGCTGTTTCTTCCATATGCCGGTAATGGGCTGAAAACGCCTGTTTTGGGACTCTGCAGAGAAAGGGTTTGCAGACTGCTGAATCCACACAAGGGTTTAACTCTGGAAGTTGAGTGCACACATTGACAACCGTTCTGTTAGATAGCTGCGTTTTGGATTTAGAAGCAGATATTTCCCTGTGCTGACTGCTGTTTCTTCCATATGCCGGTAATGGGCTGAAAACGCCTGTTTTGGGACTCTGCAGAGAAAGTGTTTGCAGACTGCTGAATACACACACGGGTTTAACTCTGGACGTTGAGTGCACACATTGACAACCGTTCTGTTAGATAGCTGCGTTTTGGATTTAAAAGCCGATATTTCCCTGTGCTGACTGCTGTTTCTTCCATATGCCGGTAATGGGCTGAAAACGCCTGTTTTGGGACTCTGCACAGAAAGTGTTTGCAGACTGCTGAATCCACACACGGGTTTAACTCTGGAAGTTGAGTGCACACATTGACAACCGTTCTGTTAGATAGCTGCGTTTTGGATTTAGAAGCAGATATTTCCCTGTGCTTACTGCTGTTTCTTCCATATGCCGGTAATGGGCTGAAAACGCCTGTTTTGGGACTCTGCAGAGAAAGTGTTTGCAGACTGCTGAATCCACACACGGGTTTAACTCTGGAAGTTGAGTGCACACATTGACAACCGTTCTGTTAGATAGCTGCGTTTTGGATTTAGAAGCAGATATTTCCCTGTGCTGACTGCTGTTTCTTCCCTATGCCGGTAATGGGCTGAAAACTCCTGTTTTGGGACACTGCAGAGAAAGTGTTTGCAGACTGCTGAATCCACACACCGGTTTAACTCTGGAAGTTGAGTGCACACATTGACAACCGTTCTGTTAGATAGCTGCGTTTTGGATTTAGAAGCAGATATTTCCCTGTGCTTACTGCTGTTTTTTCCCTATGCCGGTAATGGGCTGAAAACGCCTGTTTTGGGACTCTGCAGAGAAAGTGTTTGCAGACTGCTGAATCCACACACGGGTTTAACTCTGGAAGTTGAGTGCACACATTGACATCCGTTCTGATAGATAGCTACGTTTTGGATTTAGAAGCAGATATTTCCCTGTGCTTACTGCTGTTTCTTCCATATGCCTGTAATGGGCTGAAAACTCCTGTTTTGGGACGCTGCAGAGAAAGTGTTTGCAGACTGCTGAATCCACACACGGGTTTAACACTGGAAGTTCAGTGCACACATTGACAACCGTTCTGTTAGATAGCTGCGTTTTGGATTTAGAAGCAGATATTTCCCTGTGCTGACTGCTGTTTCTTCCATATGCCGGTAATGGTCTGAAAACGCCTGTTTTAGGACTCTGCAGAGAAAGGGTTTGCAGACTGCTGAATCCACACACGGGTTTAACTCTGGAAGTTGAGTGCACACATTGACAACCGTTCTGTTAGATAGCTGCGTTTTGGATTTAGAAGCAGATATTTCCCTGTGCCTCCTGCTGTTTCTTCCATATGCCGGTAGTGGGCTGAAAACGCCTGTTTTGGGACTCTGCAGAGAAAGTGTTTGCAGACTGCTGAATCCACACACGGGTTTAACTCTGGAAGTTGAGTGCACACATTGACAACCGTACTGTTAGATAGCTGCATTTTGGATTTAGAAGCAGATATTACCCTGTGCTGACTGCTGTTTCTTCCATATGCCGGTAATGGGCTGAAAACGCCTGTTTTGGGACTCTGCAGAGAAAGTGTTTGCAGACTGCTGAATCCACACACGGGTTTAAGTCTGGAAGTTGAGTGCACACATTGACAACCGTTCTGTTAGATTGCTGCGTTTTGGATTTAGAAGCAGATATTTCCCAGTGCTGACTGCTGTTTTTTCCATATGCCGGTAATGGGCTGAAAACGCCTGTTTTGGGACTCTGCAGAGAAAGTGTTTGCAGACTGCTGAATCCACACACGGGTTTAACTCTGGAAGTTGAGTGCACACATTGACAACCGTTCTGTTAGATTGCTGCGTTTTGGATTTAGAAGCAGATATTTCCCTGTGCTTACTGCTGTTTCTTCCATATGCCGGTAATGGGCTGAAAATGCCTGTTTTGGGACTCTGCAGAGAATGTGTTTGCAGACTGCTGAATCCACACACGGGTTTAACTCTGGAAGTTGAGTGCACACATTGACAACCGTTCTGTTAGATAGCTGCGTTTTGGATTTAGAAGCAGATATTTCCCTGGGCTTACTGCTGTTTCTTCCATATGCCGGTAATGGGCTGAAAATGCCTGTTTTGGGACTCTGCAGAGAAAGTGTTTGCAGACTGCTGAATCCACACACGGGTTTAACCCTGGGAGTTGAGTGCACACATTGACAACCGTTCTGTTAGATTGCTGCGTTTTGGATTTAGAAGCAGATATTTCCCTGTGCTTACTGCTGTTTCTTCCATATGCCGGTAATGGGCGGAAAACGCCTGTTTTGGGACTCTGCAGAGAAAGTGTTTGCAGACTGCTGAATCCACACACGGGTTTAAGTCTGGAAGTTGAGTGCACACATTGACAACCGTTCTCTTAGATTGCTGCGTTTTGGATTTAGAAGCAGATATTTCCCAGTGCTGACTGCTGTTTTTTCCATATGCCGGTAATGGGCTGAAAACGCCTGTTTTGGGACTCTGCAGAGAAAGTGTTTGCAGACTGCTGGATCCACACACGGGTTTAACTCTGGAAGTTGAGTGCACACATTGACAACCGTTCTGTTAGATTGCTGCGTTCTGGATTTAGAAGCAGATATTTCCCTGTGCTTACTGCTGTTTCTTCCATATGCCGGTAATGGGCTGAAAACGCCTGTTTTGGGACTCTGAAGAGAAAGTGTTTGCAGACTGGTGAATCCAAACACGGGTTTAACTCTGGAAGTTGAGTGCACACATTGACAACCGTTCTGTTAGATTGCTGCGTTTTGGATTTAGAAGCAGATATTTCCCTGTGCTTACTGCTGTTTTTTCCATATGCCGGTAATGGGCTGAAAACGCCTGTTTGGGGACTCTGCACAGAAAGTGTTTGCAGACTGCTGAATCCACACACGGGTTTAACTCTGGAAGTTGAGTGCACACATTGACAACCGTTCTATTAGATAGCTGCGTTTTGGATTTAGAAGCAGATATTTCCCTGTGCTTACTGCTGTTTCTTCCATATGCCGGTAATGGGCTGAAAACGCCTGTTTTGGGACTCTGCAGAGAAAGTGTTTGCAGACTGCTGAATCCACACACTGGTTTAACTCTCGAGGTTGAATGCACATATTGACAACCGTTCTGTTAGATAGCTGCGTTTTGGATTTAGAAGCAGATATTTCCCTGTGCTGACTGCTGTTTCTTCCATATGCCGGTAATGGGCTGAAAACGCCTGTTTTGGGACTCTGTAGAGAAAGTGTTTGCAGACTGCTGAATCCACACAAGGGTTTAACTCTGGAAGTTGAGTGCACACAATGGCAACCGTTCTGTTATATAGCTGCGTTTTGGATTTAGAAGCAGATATTACCCTGTGCTTACTGCTGTTTTTCCATATGCCGGTAAAGGCCTGAAAACGCCTGTTTTGGGACTCTGCAGAGAAAGTGTTTGCAGACTGCTGAATCCACTCACGGATTTAACTCTGGAAATTGAGTGCACACATTGACAACCGTTCTGTTAGATTGCTGCGTTTTGGTTTTAGAAGCAGATATTTCCCTGTGCTTACTGCTGTTTCTTCCATATGCCGGTAATGGGCTGAAAACGCCTGTTTTGGGACTCTGCAGAGAAAGTGTTTGCAGACTGCTGAATCCACCCACGGGTTTAACTCTGGAAGTTGAGTGCACACATTGACAACCGTTCTGTTAGATTGCTGCGTTTTGGATTTAGAAGCAGACATTTCCCTGTGCTTACTGCTGTTTCTTCCATATGCCGGTAATGGGCTGAAAACGCCTGTTTTGGGACTCTGCAGAGAAAGTGTTTGCAGACTGTTGAATCCACACACGGGTTTAACTCTGGAAGTTGAGTGCACACATTGACAACCGTTCTGTTAGATAGCTGCGTTTTGGATTTAGAAGCAGACATTTCCCTGTGCTTACTGCTGTTTCTTCCATATGCCGGTAATGGGCTGAAAACGCCTGTTTTGGGACTCTGAGGAGCAAGTGTTTGCAGACTGCTGAATCCACACACGGGTTTAACTCTGGAAGTTGAGTGCACACATTGACAACGGTTCTGTTAGATAGCTGCGTTTTGGATTTAGAAGCAGATATTTCCCTGTGCTTACTGCTGTTTCTTCCATATGCCGGTAATGGGCTGAAAACGCCTGTTTGGGACTCTGCAGAGAAAGTGTTTGCAGACTGCTGAATCCACACACGGGTTTATCTCTGGAAGTTGAGTGCACACATTGACAACCGTTCTGTTAGATAGCTGCGTTTTGGATTTAGAAGCAGATATTTCCCTGTTCTTACTGCTGTTTCTTCCATATGCCGGTAATGGTCTGAAAACGCCTGTTTTGGGACTCTGCAGAGAAAGGGTTTGCAGACTGCTGAATCCACACACGGGTTTAACTCTGGAAGTTGAGTCCACACATTGACAACCGTTCTGTTAGATAGCTGCGTTTTGGATTTAGAAGCAGATATTTCCCTGTGCTGACTGCTGTTTCTTCCATATGCCGATAATGGGCTGAAAACGCCTGTTTTGGGACTCTGCAGAGAAAGTGTTTGCAGACTGCTGAATCCACACACAGGTTTAACTCTGGAAGTTGAGTGCACACATTGACAACCGTTCTGTTTGATAGCTGCCTTTTGGATTTAGAAGCAGATATTTCCCTGTGCTTACCGCTGTTTCTTCCATATGCCGGTAATGGGCTGAAAACGCCTGTTTTGGGACTTTGCAGAGAAAGTGTTTGCAGACTGCTGAATCCACACACGGGTTTAACTCTGGAAGTTGAGTGCACACATTGAAAACCGTTCTGTTAGATAGCTGCGTTTTGGATTTAGAAGCAGATATTTCCCTGTGCTTACTGCTGTTTCTTCCATATGCCGGTAATGGGCTGAAAACGCCTGTTTTGGGACTCTGCAGAGAAAGTGTTTGCAGACTGCTGAATCCACACACGGGTTTAACTCTGGAAGTTGAGTGCACACATTGAAAACCGTTCTGTTAGATAGCTGCGTTTTGGATTTAGAAGCAGATATTTCCCTGTGCTTACTGCTGTTTCTTCCATATGCCGGTAATGGGCTGAAAACGCCTGTTTTGGGACTCTGCAGAGAAAGTGTTTGCAGACTGCTGAATCCACACACGGGTTTAACTCTGGAAGTTGAGTGCACACATTGACAACCGTTCTGTTAGATAGCTGCGTTTTGGATTTAGAAGCAGATATTTCCCTGTGCTTACTATTGTTTCTTCCATATGCCGGTAATTGGCTGAAAACGCCTGTTTTGGGACTCTGCAGAGAAAATGTTTGCAGACTGCTGAATCCACACACGGTTTTAACTCTGGAAGTTGAGTGCACACATTGACAACCGTTCTGTTAGATTGCTGCCTTTTGGATTTAGAAGCAGATATTTCCCTGTGCTGACTGCTGTTTCTTCTGTATGCCGGTAGTGGGCTGAAAACGCCTGTTTTGGGACTCTGCAGAGAAAGTGTTTGCAGACTGCTGAATCCACACACGGGTTTAACTCTGGAAGTTGAGTGCACACATTGACAACCGTTCTGTTAGATTGCTGCGTTTTGGATTTAGAAGCAGATATTTCCCTGTGCTTACTGCTGTTTTTCCATATGCCGGTAACGGGCTTAAAACGCCTGTTTTGGGACTCTGCAGAGAAAGTGTTTGCAGACTGCTGAATCCACTCACGGATTTAACTCTGGAAATTGAGTGCACACATTGACAACCGTTCTGTTAGATTGCTGCGTTTTGGATTTAGAAGCAGATATTTCCCTGTGCTTACTGCTGATTCTTCCATCTGCCGGTAATGGGCTGAAAACGCCTGTTTTGGGACTCTGCAGAGCAAGTGTTTGCAGACTGCTGAATCCACACACGGGTTTAACTCTGGAAGTTGAGTGCACACATTGACAACGGTTCTGTTAGATAGCTGCGTTTTGGATTTAGAAGCAGATATTTCCCTGTGCTGACTGCTGTTTCTTCCATATGCCGGTAATGGGCTGAAAACGCCTGTTTGGGACTCTGCAGAGAAAGTGTTTGCAGACTGCTGAATCCACACACGGGTTTATCTCTGGAAGTTGAGTGCACACATTGACAACCGTTCTGTTAGATAGCTGCGTTTTGGATTTAGAAGCAGATATTTCCCTGTTCTTACTGCTGTTTCTTCCATATGCCGGTAATGGTCTGAAAACTCCTGTTTTGGGACTCTGCAGAGAAAGGGTTTGCAGACTGCTGAATCCACACACGGGTTTAACTCTGGAAGTTGAGTGCACACATTGACAACCGTTCTGTTAGATAGCTGCGTTTTGGATTTAGAAGCAGATATTTCCCTGTGCTGACTGCTGTTTCCTCCATATGCCGATAATGGGTTGAAAACGCCTGTTTTGGGACTCTGCAGAGAAAGTGTTTGCAGACTGCTGAATCCACACACGGGTTTAACTCTGGAAGTTGAGTGCACACATTGACAACCGTTCTGTTTGATAGCTGCCTTTTGGATTTAGAAGCAGATATTTCCCTGTGCTTACCGCTGTTTCTTCCATATGCCGGTAATGGGCTGAAAACGCCTGTTTTGGGACTCTGCAGAGAAAGTGTTTGCAGACTGCTGAATCCACACACGGGTTTAACTCTGGAAGTTGAGTGCACACATTGAAAACCGTTCTGTTAGATAGCTGCGTTTTGGATTTAGAAGCAGATATTTCCCTCTGCTGACTGCTGTTTCTTCCATATGCCGGTAATGGTCTGAAAACGCCTGTTTTGGGACTCTGCAGAGAAAGGGTTTGCAGACTGCTGAATCCACACACGGGTTTAACTCTGGAAGTTGAGTGCACACGTTGACAACCGTTCTGTTAGATAGCTGCGTTTTGGATATAGAAGCAGATATTTCCCTCTGCCTCCTGCTGTTTCTTCCATATGCCGGTAATGGGCTGAAAACGCCTGTTTTGGGACTCTGCAGAGAAAGTGTTTGCAGACTGCTGAATCCAAACACGGGTTTAACTCTGGAAGTTGAGTGCACACACTGACAACCGTACTGTTAGATAGCTTCATTTTGGATTTAGAAGCAGATATTTCCCTGTGCTGACTGCTGTTTCTTCCATATGCCGGTAATGGTCTGAAAACGCCTGTTTTGGGACTCTGCAGAGAAAGGGTTTGCAGACTGCTGAATCCACACACGGGTTTAACTCTGGAAGTTGAGTCCACACATTGACAACCGTTCTGTTAGATAGCTGCGTTTTGGATTTAGAAGCAGATATTTCCCTGTGCTGACTGCTGTTTCTTCCATATGCCGATAATGGGATGAAAACGCCTGTTTTGGGACTCTGCAGAGAAAGTGTTTGCAGACTGCTGAATCCACACACAGGTTTAACTCTGGAAGTTGAGTGCACACATTGACAACCGTTCTGTTTGATAGCTGCCTTTTGGATTTAGAAGCAGATATTTCCCTGTGCTTACCGCTGTTTCTTCCATATGCCGGTAATGGGCTGAAAACGCCTGTTTTGGGACTCTGCAGAGAAAGTGTTTGCAGACTGCTGAATCCACTCACGGATTTAACTCTGGAAATTGAGTGCACACATTGACAACCGTTCTGTTAGATTGCTGCGTTTTGGTTTTAGAAGCAGATATTTCCCTGTGCTTACTGCTGTTTCTTCCATATGCCGGTAATGGGCTGAAAACGCCTGTTTTGGGACTCTGCAGAGAAAGTGTTTGCAGACTGCTGAATCCACACACGGGTTTAACTCTGGAAGTTGAGTGCACACATTGACAACCGTTCTGTTAGATTGCTGCGTTTTGGATTTAGAAGCAGACATTTCCCTGTGCTTACTGCTGTTTCTTCCATATGCCGGTAATGGGCTGAAAACGCCTGTTTTGGGACTCTGCAGAGAAAGTGTTTGCAGACTGTTGAATCCACACACGGGTTTAACTCTGGAAGTTGAGTGCACACATTGACAACCGTTCTGTTAGATAGCTGCGTTTTGGATTTAGAAGCAGACATTTCCCTGTGCTTACTGCTGTTTCTTCCATATGCCGGTAATGGGCTGAAAACGCCTGTTTTGGGACTCTGAGGAGCAAGTGTTTGCAGACTGCTGAATCCACACACGGGTTTAACTCTGGAAGTTGAGTGCACACATTGACAACCGTTCTGTTAGATAGCTGCATTTTGGATTTAGAAGCAGATATTTCCCTGTGCTGGCTGCTGTTTCTTCCATATGCCGGTAAAGGGCTGAAAACTCCTGTTTTGGGACTCTGCAGAGAAATTGTTTGCAGACTGCTGAATCCACACACGGGTTTAACTCTGGAAGTTGAGTGCACACATTGACAACCGTTCTGTTAGATAGCTGCGTTTTGGATTTAGAAGCAGATATTTCCCTGTGCTTAGTGCTGTTTCTTCCATATGCCGGTAATGGGCTGAAAACGCCTGTTTTGGGACTCTGCAGAGAAAGTGTTTGCAGACTGCTGAATCCACACACGGGTTTAACACTGGAAGTTGAGTGCAAACATTGACAACCGTTCTGTTAGATTGCTGCGTTTTGGATTTAGAAGCAGATATTTCCCTGTGCTTACTGCTGTTTCTTCCATATGCCGGTAATGGGCTGAAAACGCCTGTTTTGGGACTCTGCACAGAAAGTGTTTGCAGACTGCTGAATCCACACACGGGTTTAACTCTGGAAGTTGAGTGCACACATTGACAACCGCTCTGTTAGATAGCTGCGTTTTGGATTTAGAAGCAGATATTTCCCTGTGCTTACTGCTGTTTCTTCCATATGCCGGTAATGGGTTGAAAACGACTGTTTTGGGACTCTGCAGAGAAAGTGTTTGCAGACTGCTGAATCCACACACGGGATTAACTCTGGAAGTTGAGTGCACACATTGGCAACCGTTGTGTTAGATAGCTGCGTTTTGGATTTAGAAGGAGATATTTCCCTGTGCTGACTGCTGTTTCTTCCATATGCCGGTAATGGTCTGAAAACGCCTGTTTTGGGACTCTGCAGAGAAAGTGTTTGCAGACTGCTGAATCCTCACACGGGTTTAACTCTGGAAGTTGAGTGCACACATTGACAACCGTTCTGTTAGATAGCTGCGTTTTGGATTTAGAAGCAGATATTTCCCTGTGCTTACTATTGTTTGTTCCACATGCCGGTAATGGGCTGAAAACGCCTGTTTTGGGACTCTGCAGAGAAAATGTTTGCAGACTGCAGAATCCACACACGGGTTTAACTCTGGACGTTGAGTCCACACATTGACAACCGTTCTGTTAGATGGCTGCCTTTTGGATTTAGAAGCAGATATTTCCCTGTGCTGACTGCTGTTTCTTCCATATGCCGGTAATGGGCTGAAAACGCCTGTTTTGGGACTCTGCAGAGAAAGGGTTTGCAGACTGCTGAATCCACGCACGGGTTTAACTCTGCAAGTTGAGTGCACACAGTGACAACCGTTCTGTTAGATAGCTGCGTTTTGGATTTAGAAGCAGATACTTCCCTGTGATTACTGCTGTTTCTTCCATATGCCGGTAATGGGCTGAAAACGCCTGTTTTGGGACCCTGCAGAGAAAGTGTTTGCAGACTGCTGAATCCACACACGGGTTTAACTCTGAAAGTTGAGTGCACACATTGACAACCGTTCTGTTAGATAGCTACGTTTTGGATTTAGAAGCAGATATTTCCCTGTGCTTACTGCTGTTTCTTCCATATGCCTGTAATGGGCTGAAAACTCCTATTTTGGGACGCTGCAGAGAAAGTGTTTGCAGACTGCTGAATCCACACACGGGTTTAACTCTGGAAGTTGAGTGCACACATTGACAACCGTTCTGTTAGATAGCTGCGTTTTGGATTTAGAAGCAGGTATTTCCCTCTGCTGACTGCTGTTTCTTCCATATGCCGGTAATGGTCTGAAAACGCCTGTTTTGGGACTCTGCAGAGAAAGGGTTTGCAGACTGCTGAATCCACTCACGGATTTAACTCTGGAAATTGAGTGCACACATTGACAACCGTTCTGTTAGATTGCTGCGTTTTGGATTTAGAAGCAGATATTTCCCTGTGCTTACTGCTGATTCTTCCATATGCCGGTAATGGGCTGAAAACGCCTGTTTTGGGACTCTGCAGAGCAAGTGTTTGCAGAGTGCTGAATCCACACACGGGTTTAACTCTGGAAGTTGAGTGCACACATTGACAACGGTTCTGTTAGATAGCTGCGTTTTGGATTTAGAAGCAGATATTTCCCTGTGCTTACTGCTGTTTCTTCCATATGCCGGTAATGGGCTGAAAACGCCTGTTTGGGACTCTGCAGAGAAAGTGTTTGCAGACTGCTGAATCCACACACGGGTTTATCTCTGGAAGTTGAGTGCACACATTGACAACCGTTCTGTTAGATAGCTGCGTTTTGGATTTAGAAGCAGATATTTCCCTGTTCTTACTGCTGTTTCTTCCATATGCCGGTAATGGTCTGAAAACGCCTGTTTTGAGACTCTGCAGAGAAAGGGTTTGCAGACTGCTGAATCCACACACGGGTTTAATTCTGGAAGTTGAGTCCACACATTGACAACCGTTCTGTTAGATAGCTGCGTTTTGGATTTAGAAGCAGATATTTCCCTGTGCTGACTGCTGTTTCTTCCATATGCCGATAATGGGCTGAAAACGCCTGTTTTGGGACTCTGCAGAGAAAGTGTTTGCAGACTGCTGAATCCACACACAGATTTAACTCTGGAAGTTGAGTGCACACACTGACAACCGTTCTGTTTGATAGCTGCGTTTTGGATTTAGAAGCAGATATTTCCCTGTTCTTACTGCTGTTTCTTCCATATGCCGGTAATGGTCTGAAAACGCCTGTTTTGAGACTCTGCAGAGAAAGGGTTTGCAGACTGCTGAATCCACACACGGGTTTAACTCTGGAAGTTGAGTCCACACATTGACAACCGTTCTGTTAGATAGCTGCGTTTTGGATTTAGAAGCAGATATTTCCCTGTGCTTACTGCTGTTTCTTCCATATGCCGGTAATGGGCTGAAAACGCCTGTTTTGGGACTCTGCAGAGAAAGTGTTTGCAGACTGCTGAATCCACACACGGGTTTAACTCTGGAAGTTGAGTGCACACATTGAAAACCGTTCTGTTAGATAGCTGCGTTTTGGATTTAGAAGCAGATATTTCCCTGTGATTACTGCTGTTTCTTCCATATGCCGGTAATGGGCTGAAAACGCCTGTTTTGGGACTCTGCAGAGAAAGTGTTTGCAGACTGCTGAATCCACACACGGGTTTAACTCTGGAAGTTGAGTGCACACATTGACAACCGTTCTGTTAGATAGCTGCGTTTTGGATTTAGAAGCAGATATTTCCCTGTGCTTACTATTGTTTCTTCCATATGCCGGTAATGGGCTGAAAACGCCTGTTTTGGGACTCTGCAGAGAAAATGTTTGCAGACTGCTGAATCCACACACGGTTTTAACTCTGGAAGTTGAGTGCACACATTGACAACCGTTCTGTTAGATTGCTGCCTTTTGGATTTAGAAGCAGATATTTCCCTGTGCTGACTGCTGTTTCTTCCATATGCCGGTAGTGGGCTGAAAACGCCTGTTTTGGGACTCTGCAGAGAAAGTGTTTGCAGACTGCTGAATCCACACACGGGTTTAACTCTGGAAGTTGAGTGCACACATTGACAACCGTTCTGTTAGATTGCTGCGTTTTGGATTTAGAAGCAGATATTTCCCTGTGCTTACTGCTCTTTTTCCATATGCCGGTAACGGGCTGAAAACGCCTGTTTTGGGACTCTGCAGAGAAAGTGTTTGCAGACTGCTGAATCCACTCACGGATTTAACTCTGGAAATTGAGTGCACACATTGACAACCGTTCTGTTAGATTGCTGCGTTTTGGATTTAGAAGCAGATATTTCCCTGTGCTTACTGCTGATTCTTCCCTCTGCCGGTAATGGGCTGAAAACGCCTGTTTTGGGACTCTGCAGAGCAAGTGTTTGCAGACTGCTGAATCCACACACGGGTTTAACTCTGGAAGTTGAGTGCACACATTGACAACGGTTCTGTTAGATAGCTGCGTTTTGGATTTAGAAGCGGATATTTCCCTGTGCTGACTGCTGTTTCTTCCATATGCCGGTAAAAGGCTGAAAACGCCTGTTTGGGACTCTGCAGAGAAAGTGTTTGCAGACTGCTGAATCCACACACGGGTTTATCTCTGGAAGTTGAGTGCACACATTGACAACCGTTCTGTTAGATAGCTGCGTTTTGGATTTAGAAGCAGATATTTCCCTGTTCTTACTGCTGTTTCTTCCATATGCCGGTAATGGTCTGAAAACTCCTGTTTTGGGACTCTGCAGAGAAAGGGTTTGCAGACTGCTGAATCCACACACGGGTTTAACTCTGGAAGTTGAGTGCACACATTGACAACCGTTCTGTTAGATAGCTGCGTTTTGGATTTAGAAGCAGATATTTCCCTGTGCTGACTGCTGTTTCCTCCATATGCCGATAATGGGTTGAAAACGCCTGTTTTGGGACTCTGCAGAGAAAGTGTTTGCAGACTGCTGAATCCACACACCGGTTTAACTCTGGAAGTTGAGTGCACACATTGACAACCGTTCTGTTTGATAGCTGCCTTTTGGATTTAGAAGCAGATATTTCCCTGTGCTTACCGCTGTTTCTTCCATATGCCGGTAATGGGCTGAAAACGCCTGTTTTGGGACTCTGCAGAGAAAGTGTTTGCAGACTGCTGAATCCACACACGGGTTTAACTCTGGAAGTTGAGTGCACACATTGAAAACCGTTCTGTTAGATAACTGCGTTTTGGATTTAGAAGCAGATATTTCCCTCTGCTGACTGCTGTTTCTTCCATATGCCGGTAATGGTCTGAAAACGCCTGTTTTGGGACTCTGCAGAGAAAGTGTTTGCAGACTGCTGAATCCACACACGGGTTTTAACTCTGGAAGTTGAGTGCACACATTGACAACCGTTCTGTTAGATAGCTGCGTTTTGGATATCGAAGCAGATATTTCCCTCTGCCTCCTGCTGTTTCTTCCATATGCCGGTAATGGGCTGAAAACGCCTGTTTTGGGACTCTGCAGAGAAAGTGTTTGCAGACTGCTGAATCCAAACACGGGTTTAACTCTGGAAGTTGAGTGCACACACTGACAACCGTACTGTTAGATAGCTTCATTTTGGATTTAGAAGCAGATATTTCCCTGTGCTGACTGCTGTTTCTTCCATATGCCGGTAATGGGCTGAAAACGCCTGTTTTGGGACTCTGCAGAGAAAGTGTTTGAAGACTGCTGAATCCAAACACGGGTTTAACTCTGGAAGTTGAGTGCACACATTGACAACCGTACTGTTAGATAGCTGCATTTTGCATTTAGAAGCAGATATTTCCCTGTGCTTACTGCTATTTCTTCCCTAGGCCGGTAATGGGCTGAAAACGCCTGTTTTGGGACTCTGCAGAGAAAGTGTTTGCGGAGTGATGAATCCGCACACGGGTTGAACTCTGGAAGTTGAGTGCACACATTGACAACCGTTCAGTTAGATAGCTGCCTTTTGGATTTAGAAGCAGATATTTCCCTGTGCTGACTGCTGTTTCTTCCATATGCCGGTAATGGGCTGAAAACGCCTGTTTTGGGACTCTGCAGAGCAAGTGTTTGCAGACTGCTGAATCCACACACGGGTTGAACTCTGGAAGTTGAGTGCACACATTGACAACCGTTCTGTTAGATAGCTGCGTTTTGGATTTAGAAGCAGATATTTCCCTGTGCTTACTATTGTTTGTTCCACATGCCGGTAATGGGCTGAAAACGCCTGTTTTGGGACTCTGCAGAGAAAATGTTTGCAGACTGCTGAATCCACACACGGGTTTAACTCTGGAAGTTGAGTCCACACATTGACAACCGTTCTGTTAGATGGCTGCCTTTTGGATTTAGAAGCAGATATTTCCCTGTGCTGACTGCTGTTTCTTCCATATGCCGGTAATGGGCTGAAAACGCCTGTTTTGGGACTCTGCAGAGAAAGGGTTTGCAGACTGCTGAATCCACACACGGGTTTAACTCTGGAAGTTGAGTGCACACAGTGACAACCGTTCTGTTAGATAGCTGCGTTTTGGATTTAGAAGTAGATATTTCCCTGTGCTTACTGCTGTTTCTTCCATATGCCGGTAATGGGCTGAAAACGCCTGTTTTGGGACCCTGCAGAGAAAGTGTTTGCAGACTGCTGAATCCACACATGGGTTTAACTCTGAAAGTTGAGTGCACACATTGACAACCGTTCTGTTAGATAGCTACGTTTTGGATTTAGAAGCAGATATTTCCCTGTGCTTACTGCTGTTTCTTCCATATGCCGGTAATGGGCTGAAAACTCCTATTTTGGGACGCTGCAGAGAAAGTGTTTGCAGACTGCTGAATCCACACACGGGTTTAACTCTGGAAGTTGAGTGCACACATTGACAACCGTTCTGGTAGATAGCTGCGTTTTGGATTTAGAAGCAGGTATTTCCCTCTGCTGACTGCTGTTTCTTCCATATGCCGGTAATGGGCTGAAACGCCTGTTTTGGGACTCTGCAGAGAAAGGGTTTGCAGACTGCTGAATCCACTCACAGATTTAACTCTGGAAATTGAGTGCACACATTGACAACCGTTCTGTTAGATTGCTGCGTTTTGGATTTAGAAGCATATATTTCCCTGTGCTTACTGCTGATTCTTCCATATGCCGGTAATGGGCTGAAAACGCCTGTTTTGGGACTCTGCAGAGCAAGTGTTTGCAGAGTGCTGAATCCACACACGGGTTTAACTCTGGAAGTTGAGTGCACACATTGACAACGGTTCTGTTAGATAGCTGCGTTTTGGATTTAGAAGCAGATATTTCCCTGTGCTGACTGCTGTTTCTTCCATATGCCGGTAATGGGCTGAAAACGCCTGTTTGGGACTCTGCAGAGAAAGTGTTTGCAGACTGCTGAATCCACACACGGGTTTACCTCTGGAAGTTGAGTGCACACATTGACAACCGTTCTGTTAGATAGCTGCGTTTTGGATTTAGAAGCAGATATTTCCCTGTTCTTACTGCTGTTTCTTCCATATGCCGGTAATGGTCTGAAAACGCCTGTTTTGGGACTCTGCAGAGAAAGGGTTTGCAGACTGCTGAATCCACACACGGGTTTAACTCTGGAAGTTGAGTCCACACATTGACAACCGTTCTGTTAGATAGCTGCGTTTTGGATTTAGAAGCAGATATTTCCCTGTGCTTACTGCTGTTTCTTCCTTATGCCGGTAATGGGCTGAAAACGCCTGTTTTGGGACTCTGCAGAGAAAGTGTTTGCAGACTGCTGAATCCACACACAGGTTTAACTCTGGAAGTTGAGTGCACACATTGACAACCGTTCTGTTTGATAGCTGCCTTTTGGATTTAGAAGCAGATATTTCCCTGTGCTTACCGCTGTTTCTTCCATATGCCGGTAATGGGCTGAAAACGCCTGTTTTGGGACTCTGCAGAGAAAGTGTTTGCAGACTGCTGAATCCACACACGGGTTTAACTCTGGAAGTTGAGTGCACACATTGAAAACCGTTCTGTTAGATAGCTGCGTTTTGGATTTAGAAGCAGATATTTCCCTGTGCTTACCGCTGTTTCTTCCATATGCCGGTAATGGGCTGAAAACGCCTGTTTTGGGACTCTGCAGAGAAAGTGTTTGCAGACTGCTGAATCCACACACGGGTTTAACTCTGGAAGTTGAGTGCACACATTGAAAACCGTTCTGTTAGATAGCTGCGTTTTGGATTTAGAAGCAGATATTTCCCTGTGCTTACTGCTGTTTCTTCCATATGCCGGTAATGGGCTGAAAACGCCTGTTTTGGGACTCTGCAGAGAAAGTGTTTGCAGACTGCTGAATCCACACACGGGTTTAACTCTGGAAGTTGAGTGCACACATTGACAACCGTTCTGTTAGATAGCTGCGTTTTGGATTTAGAAGCAGATATTTCCCTGTGCTTACTATTGTTTCTTCCATATGCCGGTAATTGGCTGAAAACGCCTGTTTTGGGACTCTGCAGAGAAAATGTTTGCAGACTGCTGAATCCACACACGGTTTTAACTCTGGAAGTTGAGTGCACACATTGACAACCGTTCTGTTAGATTGCTGCCTTTTGGATTTAGAAGCAGATATTTCCCTGTGCTGACTGCTGTTTCTTCCGTATGCCGGTAGTGGGCTGAAAACGCCTGTTTTGGGACTCTGCAGAGAAAGTGTTTGCAGACTGCTGAATCCACACACGGGTTTAACTCTGGAAGTTGAGTGCACACATTGACAACCGTTCTGTTAGATTGCTGCGTTTTGGATTTAGAAGCAGATATTTCCCTGTGCTTACTGCTGTTTTTCCATATGCCGGTAACGGGCTGAAAACGCCTGTTTTGGGACTCTGCAGAGAAAGTGTTTGCAGACTGCTGAATCCACTCACGGATTTAACTCTGGAAATTGAGTGCACACATTGACAACCGTTCTGTTAGATTGCTGCGTTTTGGATTTAGAAGCAGATATTTCCCTGTGCTTACTGCTGATTCTTCCATCTGCCGGTAATGGGCTGAAAACGCCTGTTTTGGGACTCTGCAGAGCAAGTGTTTGCAGACTGCTGAATCCACACACGGGTTTAACTCTGGAAGTTGAGTGCACACATTGACAACGGTTCTGTTAGATAGCTGCGTTTTGGATTTAGAAGCAGATATTTCCCTGTGCTGACTGCTGTTTCTTCCATATGCCGGTAATGGGCTGAAAACGCCTGTTTGGGACTCTGCAGAGAAAGTGTTTGCAGACTGCTGAATCCACACACGGGTTTATCTCTGGAAGTTGAGTGCACACATTGACAACCGTTCTGTTAGATAGCTGCGTTTTGGATTTAGAAGCAGATATTTCCCTGTTCTTACTGCTGTTTCTTCCATATGCCGGTAATGGTCTGAAAACTCCTGTTTTGGGACTCTGCAGAGAAAGGGTTTGCAGACTGCTGAATCCACACACGGGTTTAACTCTGGAAGTTGAGTGCACACATTGACAACCGTTCTGTTAGATAGCTGCGTTTTGGATTTAGAAGCAGATATTTCCCTGTGCTGACTGCTGTTTCCTCCATATGCCGATAATGGGTTGAAAACGCCTGTTTTGGGACTCTGCAGAGAAAGTGTTTGCAGACTGCTGAATCCACACACGGGTTTAACTCTGGAAGTTGAGTGCACACATTGACAACCGTTCTGTTTGATAGCTGCCTTTTGGATTTAGAAGCAGATATTTCCCTGTGCTTACCGCTGTTTCTTCCATATGCCGGTAATGGGCTGAAAACGCCTGTTTTGGGACTCTGCAGAGAAAGTGTTTGCAGACTGCTGAATCCACACACGGGTTTAACTCTGGAAGTTGAGTGCACACATTGAAAACCGTTCTGTTAGATAGCTGCGTTTTGGATTTAGAAGCAGATATTTCCCTCTGCTGACTGCTGTTTCTTCCATATGCCGGTAATGGTCTGAAAACGCCTGTTTTGGGACTCTGCAGAGAAAGGGTTTGCAGACTGCTGAATCCACACACGGGTTTAACTCTGGAAGTTGAGTGCACACGTTGACAACCGTTCTGTTAGATAGCTGCGTTTTGGATATAGAAGCAGATATTTCCCTCTGCCTCCTGCTGTTTCTTCCATATGCCGGTAATGGGCTGAAAACGCCTGTTTTGGGACTCTGCAGAGAAAGTGTTTGCAGACTGCTGAATCCAAACACGGGTTTAACTCTGGAAGTTGAGTGCACACACTGACAACCGTACTGTTAGATAGCTTCATTTTGGATTTAGAAGCAGATATTTCCCTGTGCTGACTGCTGTTTCTTCCATATGCCGGTAATGGGCTGAAAACGCCTGTTTTGGGACTCTGCAGAGAAAGTGTTTGAAGACTGCTGAATCCAAACACGGGTTTAACTCTGGAAGTTGAGTGCACACATTGACAACCGTACTGTTAGATAGCTGCATTTTGCATTTAGAAGCAGATATTTCCCTGTGCTTACTGCTATTTCTTCCCTAGGCCGGTAATGGGCTGAAAACGCCTGTTTTGGGACTCTGCAGAGAAAGTGTTTGCGGAGTGATGAATCCGCACACGGGTTGAACTCTGGAAGTTGAGTGCACACATTGACAACCGTTCAGTTAGATAGCTGCGTTTTGGATTTAGAAGCAGATATTTCCCTGGGCTTAGTGCTGTTTCTTCCATATGCCGGTAATGGGCTGAAAACGCCTGTTTTGGGACTCTGCAGAGCAAGTGTTTGCAGACTGCTGAATCCACACACGGGTTGAACTCTGGAAGTTGAGTGCACACATTGACAACCGTTCTGTTAGATAGCTGCGTTTTGGATTTAGAAGCAGGTATTTCCCTGTGCTTACTATTGTTTGTTCCACATGCCGGTAATGGGCTGAAAACGCCTGTTTTGGGACTCTGCAGAGAAAATGTTTGCAGACTGCTGAATCCACACACGGGTTTAACTCTGGAAGTTGAGTCCACACATTGACAACCGTTCTGTTAGATGGCTGCCTTTTGGATTTAGAAGCAGATATTTCCCTGTGCTGACTGCTGTTTCTTCCATATGCCGGTAATGGGCTGAAAACGCCTGTTTTGGGACTCTGCAGAGAAAGGGTTTGCAGACTGCTGAATCCACACACGGGTTTAACTCTGGAAGTTGAGTGCACACATTGACAACCGTACTGTTAGATAGCTGCATTTTGCATTTAGAAGCAGATATTTCCCTGTGCTTACTGCTATTTCTTCCCTAGGCCGGTAATGGGCTGAAAACGCCTGTTTTGGGACTCTGCAGAGAAAGTGTTTGCGGAGTGATGAATCCGCACACGGGTTGAACTCTGGAAGTTGAGTGCACACATTGACAACCGTTCAGTTAGATAGCTGCGTTTTGGATTTAGAAGCAGATATTTCCCTGGGCTTAGTGCTGTTTCTTCCATATGCCGGTAATGGGCTGAAAACGCCTGTTTTGGGACTCTGCAGAGCAAGTGTTTGCAGACTGCTGAATCCACACACGGGTTGAACTCTGGAAGTTGAGTGCACACATTGACAACCGTTCTGTTAGATAGCTGCGTTTTGGATTTAGAAGCAGGTATTTCCCTGTGCTTACTATTGTTTGTTCCACATGCCGGTAATGGGCTGAAAACGCCTGTTTTGGGACTCTGCAGAGAAAATGTTTGCAGACTGCTGAATCCACACACGGGTTTAACTCTGGAAGTTGAGTCCACACATTGACAACCGTTCTGTTAGATGGCTGCCTTTTGGATTTAGAAGCAGATATTTCCCTGTGCTGACTGCTGTTTCTTCCATATGCCGGTAATGGGCTGAAAACGCCTGTTTTGGGACTCTGCAGAGAAAGGGTTTGCAGACTGCTGAATCCACACACGGGTTTAACTCTGGAAGTTGAGTGCACACAGTGACAACCGTTCTGTTAGATAGCTGCGTTTTGGATTTAGAAGCAGATATTTCCCTGTGCTTACTGCTGTTTCTTCCATATGCCGGTAATGGGCTGAAAACGCCTGTTTTGGGACCCTGCAGAGAAAGTGTTTGCAGACTGCTGAATCCACACACGGGTTTAACTCTGAAAGTTGAGTGCACACATTGACAACCGTTCTGTTAGATAGCTACGTTTTGGATTTAGAAGCAGATATTTCCCTGTGCTTACTGCTGTTTCTTCCATATGCCTGCAATGGGCTGAAAACTCCTATTTTGGGACGCTGCAGAGAAAGTGTTTGCAGACTGCTGAATCCACACACGGGTTTAACTCTGGAAGTTGAGTGCACACATTGACAACCGTTCTGGTAGATAGCTGCGTTTTGGATTTAGAAGCAGGTATTTCCCTCTGCTGACTGCTGTTTCTTCCATATGCCGGTAATGGTCTGAAAACGCCTGTTTTGGGACTCTGCAGAGAAAGGGTTTGCAGACTGCTGAATCCACTCACGGATTTAACTCTGAAAATTGAGTGCACACATTGACAACCGTTCTGTTAGATTGCTGCGTTTTGGATTTAGAAGCAGATATTTCCCTGTGCTTACTGCTGATTCTTCCATATGCCGGTAATGGGCTGAAAACGCCTGTTTTGGGACTCTGCAGAGCAAATGTTTGCAGAGTGCTGAATCCACACACGGGTTTAACTCTGGAAGTTGAGTGCACACATTGACAACGGTTCTGTTAGATAGCTGCGTTTTGGATTTAGAAGCAGATATTTCCCTGTGCTGACTGCTGTTTCTTCCATATGCCGGTAATGGGCTGAAAACGCCTGTTTGGGACTCTGCAGAGAAAGTGTTTGCAGACTGCTGAATCCACACACGGGTTTAACTCTGGAAGTTGAGTGCACACATTGACAACCGTTCTGTTAGATAGCTGCGTTTTGGATTTAGAAGCAGATATTTCCCTGTTCTTACTGCTGTTTCTTCCATATGCCGGTAATGGTCTGAAAACGCCTGTTTTGGGACTCTGCAGAGAAAGGGTTTGCAGACTGCTGAATCCACACACGGGTTTAACTCTGGAAGTTGAGTCCACACATTGACAACCGTTCTGTTAGATAGCTGCGTTTTGGATTTAGAAGCAGATATTTCCCTGTGCTGACTGCTGTTTCTTCCATATGCCGATAATGGGATGAAAACGCCTGTTTTGGGACTCTGCAGAGAAAGTGTTTGCAGACTGCTGAATCCACACACAGGTTTAACTCTGGAAGTTGAGTGCACACATTGACAACCGTTCTGTTTGATAGCTGCCTTTTGGATTTAGAAGCAGATATTTCCCTGTGCTTACCGCTGTTTCTTCCATATGCCGGTAATGGGCTGAAAACGCCTGTTTTGGGACTCTGCAGAGAAAGTGTTTGCAGACTGCTGAATCCACACACGGGTTTAACTCTGGAAGTTGAGTGCACACAATGGCAACCGTTCTGTTATATAGCTGCGTTTTGGATTTAGAAGCAGATATTACCCTGTGCTTACTGCTGTTTTTCCATATGCCGGTAAAGGCCTGAAAACGCCTGTTTTGGGACTCTGCAGAGAAAGTGTTTGCAGACTGCTGAATCCACTCACGGATTTAACTCTGGAAATTGAGTGCACACATTGACAACCGTTCTGTTAGATTGCTGCGTTTTGGTTTTAGAAGCAGATATTTCCCTGTGCTTACTGCTGTTTCTTCCATATGCCGGTAATGGGCTGAAAACGCCTGTTTTGGGACTCTGCAGAGAAAGTGTTTGCAGACTGCTGAATCCACACACGGGTTTAACTCTGGAAGTTGAGTGCACACATTGACAACCGTTCTGTTAGATTGCTGCGTTTTGGATTTAGAAGCAGACATTTCCCTGTGCTTACTGCTGTTTCTTCCATATGCCGGTAATGGGCTGAAAACGCCTGTTTTGGGACTCTGCAGAGAAAGTGTTTGCAGACTGTTGAATCCACACACGGGTTTAACTCTGGAAGTTGAGTGCACACATTGACAACCGTTCTGTTAGATAGCTGCGTTTTGGATTTAGAAGCAGACATTTCCCTGTGCTTACTGCTGTTTCTTCCATATGCCGGTAATGGGCTGAAAACGCCTGTTTTGGGACTCTGAGGAGCAAGTGTTTGCAGACTGCTGAATCCACACACGGGTTTAACTCTGGAAGTTGAGTGCACACATTGACAACCGTTCTGTTAGATAGCTGCATTTTGGATTTAGAAGCAGATATTTTCCTGTGCTGGCTGCTGTTTCTTCCATATGCCGGTAAAGGGCTGAAAACTCCTGTTTTGGGACTCTGCAGAGAAATTGTTTGCAGACTGCTGAATCCACACACGGGTTTAACTCTGGAAGTTGAGTGCACACATTGACAACCGTTCTGTTAGATAGCTGCGTTTTGGATTTAGAAGCAGATATTTCCCTGTGCTTACTGCTGTTTCTTCCATATGCCGGTAATGGGCTGAAAACGCCTGTTTTGGGACTCTGCAGAGAAAGTGTTTGCAGACTGCTGAATCCACACACGGGTTTAACACTGGAAGTTGAGTGCAAACATTGACAACCGTTCTGTTAGATTGCTGCGTTTTGGATTTAGAAGCAGATATTTCCCTGTGCTTACTGCTGTTTCTTCCATATGCCGGTAATGGGCTGAAAACGCCTGTTTTGGGACTCTGCACAGAAAGTGTTTGCAGACTGCTGAATCCACACACGGGTTTAACTCTGGAAGTTGAGTGCACACATTGACAACCGCTCTGTTAGATAGCTGCGTTTTGGATTTAGAAGCAGATATTTCCCTGTGCTTACTGCTGTTTCTTCCATATGCCAGTAATGGGTTGAAAACGACTGTTTTGGGACTCTGCAGAGAAAGTGTTTGCAGACTGCTGAATCCACACACGGGATTAACTCTGGAAGTTGAGTGCACACATTGGCAACCGTTGTGTTAGATAGCTGCGTTTTGGATTTAGAAGGAGATATTTCCCTGTGCTTACTGCTGTTTCTTCCATATGCCGGTAATGGTCTGAAAACGCCTGTTTTGGGACTCTGCAGAGAAAGTGTTTGCAGACTGCTGAATCCTCACACGGGTTTAACTCTGGAAGTTGAGTGCACACATTGACAACCGTTCTGTTAGATAGCTGCGTTTTGGATTTAGAAGCAGATATTTCCCTGTGCTTACTATTGTTTGTTCCACATGCCGGTAATGGGCTGAAAACGCCTGTTTTGGGACTCTGCAGAGAAAATGTTTGCAGACTGCAGAATCCACACACGGGTTTAACTCTGGACGTTGAGTCCACACATTGACAACCGTTCTGTTAGATGGCTGCCTTTTGGATTTAGAAGCAGATATTTCCCTGTGCTGACTGCTGTTTCTTCCATATGCCGGTAATGGGCTGAAAACGCCTGTTTTGGGACTCTGCAGAGAAAGGGTTTGCAGACTGCTGAATCCACGCACGGGTTTAACTCTGCAAGTTGAGTGCACACAGTGACAACCGTTCTGTTAGATAGCTGCGTTTTGGATTTAGAAGCAGATACTTCCCTGTGATTACTGCTGTTTCTTCCATATGCCGGTAATGGGCTGAAAACGCCTGTTTTGGGACCCTGCAGAGAAAGTGTTTGCAGACTGCTGAATCCACACACGGGTTTAACTCTGAAAGTTGAGTGCACACATTGACAACCGTTCTGTTAGATAGCTACGTTTTGGATTTAGAAGCAGATATTTCCCTGTGCTTACTGCTGTTTCTTCCATATGCCTGTAATGGGCTGAAAACTCCTATTTTGGGACGCTGCAGAGAAAGTGTTTGCAGACTGCTGAATCCACACACGGGTTTAACTCTGGAAGTTGAGTGCACACATTGACAACCGTTCTGTTAGATAGCTGCGTTTTGGATTTAGAAGCAGATATTTCCCTGTTCTTACTGCTGTTTCTTCCATATGCCGGTAATGGTCTGAAAACGCCTGTTTTGAGACTCTGCAGAGAAAGGGTTTGCAGACTGCTGAATCCACACACGGGTTTAATTCTGGAAGTTGAGTCCACACATTGACAACCGTTCTGTTAGATAGCTGCGTTTTGGATTTAGAAGCAGATATTTCCCTGTGCTGACTGCTGTTTCTTCCATATGCCGATAATGGGCTGAAAACGCCTGTTTTGGGACTCTGCAGAGAAAGTGTTTGCAGACTGCTGAATCCACACACAGATTTAACTCTGGAAGTTGAGTGCACACATTGACAACCGTTCTGTTTGATAGCTGCGTTTTGGATTTAGAAGCAGATATTTCCCTGTTCTTACTGCTGTTTCTTCCATATGCCGGTAATGGTCTGAAAACGCCTGTTTGAGACTCTGCAGAGAAAGGGTTTGCAGACTGCTGAATCCACACACGGGTTTAACTCTGGAAGTTGAGTCCACACATTGACAACCGTTCTGTTAGATAGCTGCGTTTTGGATTTAGAAGCAGATATTTCCCTGTGCTTACTGCTGTTTCTTCCATATGCCGGTAATGGGCTGAAAACGCCTGTTTTGGGACTCTGCAGAGAAAGTGTTTGCAGACTGCTGAATCCACACACGGGTTTAACTCTGGAAGTTGAGTGCACACATTGACAACCGTTCTGGTAGATAGCTGCGTTTTGGATTTAGAAGCAGGTATTTCCCTCTGCTGACTGCTGTTTCTTCCATATGCCGGTAATGGTCTGAAAACGCCTGTTTTGGGACTCTGCAGAGAAAGGGTTTGCAGACTGCTGAATCCACTCACGGATTTAACTCTGAAAATTGAGTGCACACATTGACAACCGTTCTGTTAGATTGCTGCGTTTTGGATTTAGAAGCAGATATTTCCCTGTGCTTACTGCTGATTCTTCCATATGCCGGTAATGGGCTGAAAACGCCTGTTTTGGGACTCTGCAGAGCAAATGTTTGCAGAGTGCTGAATCCACACACGGGTTTAACTCTGGAAGTTGAGTGCACACATTGACAACGGTTCTGTTAGATAGCTGCGTTTTGGATTTAGAAGCAGATATTTCCCTGTGCTGACTGCTGTTTCTTCCATATGCCGGTAATGGGCTGAAAACGCCTGTTTGGGACTCTGCAGAGAAAGTGTTTGCAGACTGCTGAATCCACACACGGGTTTAACTCTGGAAGTTGAGTGCACACATTGACAACCGTTCTGTTAGATAGCTGCGTTTTGGATTTAGAAGCAGATATTTCCCTGTTCTTACTGCTGTTTCTTCCATATGCCGGTAATGGTCTGAAAACGCCTGTTTTGGGACTCTGCAGAGAAAGGGTTTGCAGACTGCTGAATCCACACACGGGTTTAACTCTGGAAGTTGAGTCCACACATTGACAACCGTTCTGTTAGATAGCTGCGTTTTGGATTTAGAAGCAGATATTTCCCTGTGCTGACTGCTGTTTCTTCCATATGCCGATAATGGGATGAAAACGCCTGTTTTGGGACTCTGCAGAGAAAGTGTTTGCAGACTGCTGAATCCACACACAGGTTTAACTCTGGAAGTTGAGTGCACACATTGACAACCGTTCTGTTTGATAGCTGCCTTTTGGATTTAGAAGCAGATATTTCCCTGTGCTTACCGCTGTTTCTTCCATATGCCGGTAATGGGCTGAAAACGCCTGTTTTGGGACTCTGCAGAGAAAGTGTTTGCAGACTGCTGAATCCACACACGGGTTTAACTCTGGAAGTTGAGTGCACACAATGGCAACCGTTCTGTTATATAGCTGCGTTTTGGATTTAGAAGCAGATATTACCCTGTGCTTACTGCTGTTTTTCCATATGCCGGTAAAGGCCTGAAAACGCCTGTTTTGGGACTCTGCAGAGAAAGTGTTTGCAGACTGCTGAATCCACTCACGGATTTAACTCTGGAAATTGAGTGCACACATTGACAACCGTTCTGTTAGATTGCTGCGTTTTGGTTTTAGAAGCAGATATTTCCCTGTGCTTACTGCTGTTTCTTCCATATGCCGGTAATGGGCTGAAAACGCCTGTTTTGGGACTCTGCAGAGAAAGTGTTTGCAGACTGCTGAATCCACACACGGGTTTAACTCTGGAAGTTGAGTGCACACATTGACAACCGTTCTGTTAGATTGCTGCGTTTTGGATTTAGAAGCAGACATTTCCCTGTGCTTACTGCTGTTTCTTCCATATGCCGGTAATGGGCTGAAAACGCCTGTTTTGGGACTCTGCAGAGAAAGTGTTTGCAGACTGTTGAATCCACACACGGGTTTAACTCTGGAAGTTGAGTGCACACATTGACAACCGTTCTGTTAGATAGCTGCGTTTTGGATTTAGAAGCAGACATTTCCCTGTGCTTACTGCTGTTTCTTCCATATGCCGGTAATGGGCTGAAAACGCCTGTTTTGGGACTCTGAGGAGCAAGTGTTTGCAGACTGCTGAATCCACACACGGGTTTAACTCTGGAAGTTGAGTGCACACATTGACAACCGTTCTGTTAGATAGCTGCATTTTGGATTTAGAAGCAGATATTTTCCTGTGCTGGCTGCTGTTTCTTCCATATGCCGGTAAAGGGCTGAAAACTCCTGTTTTGGGACTCTGCAGAGAAATTGTTTGCAGACTGCTGAATCCACACACGGGTTTAACTCTGGAAGTTGAGTGCACACATTGACAACCGTTCTGTTAGATAGCTGCGTTTTGGATTTAGAAGCAGATATTTCCCTGTGCTTACTGCTGTTTCTTCCATATGCCGGTAATGGGCTGAAAACGCCTGTTTTGGGACTCTGCAGAGAAAGTGTTTGCAGACTGCTGAATCCACACACGGGTTTAACACTGGAAGTTGAGTGCAAACATTGACAACCGTTCTGTTAGATTGCTGCGTTTTGGATTTAGAAGCAGATATTTCCCTGTGCTTACTGCTGTTTCTTCCATATGCCGGTAATGGGCTGAAAACGCCTGTTTTGGGACTCTGCACAGAAAGTGTTTGCAGACTGCTGAATCCACACACGGGTTTAACTCTGGAAGTTGAGTGCACACATTGACAACCGCTCTGTTAGATAGCTGCGTTTTGGATTTAGAAGCAGATATTTCCCTGTGCTTACTGCTGTTTCTTCCATATGCCAGTAATGGGTTGAAAACGACTGTTTTGGGACTCTGCAGAGAAAGTGTTTGCAGACTGCTGAATCCACACACGGGATTAACTCTGGAAGTTGAGTGCACACATTGGCAACCGTTGTGTTAGATAGCTGCGTTTTGGATTTAGAAGCAGATATTTCCCTGTGCTTACTGCTGTTTCTTCCATATGCCGGTAATGGTCTGAAAACGCCTGTTTTGGGACTCTGCAGAGAAAGTGTTTGCAGACTGCTGAATCCTCACACGGGTTTAACTCTGGAAGTTGAGTGCACACATTGACAACCGTTCTGTTAGATAGCTGCGTTTTGGATTTAGAAGCAGATATTTCCCTGTGCTTACTATTGTTTGTTCCACATGCCGGTAATGGGCTGAAAACGCCTGTTTTGGGACTCTGCAGAGAAAATGTTTGCAGACTGCAGAATCCACACACGGGTTTAACTCTGGACGTTGAGTCCACACATTGACAACCGTTCTGTTAGATGGCTGCCTTTTGGATTTAGAAGCAGATATTTCCCTGTGCTGACTGCTGTTTCTTCCATATGCCGGTAATGGGCTGAAAACGCCTGTTTTGGGACTCTGCAGAGAAAGGGTTTGCAGACTGCTGAATCCACGCACGGGTTTAACTCTGCAAGTTGAGTGCACACAGTGACAACCGTTCTGTTAGATAGCTGCGTTTTGGATTTAGAAGCAGATACTTCCCTGTGATTACTGCTGTTTCTTCCATATGCCGGTAATGGGCTGAAAACGCCTGTTTTGGGACCCTGCAGAGAAAGTGTTTGCAGACTGCTGAATCCACACACGGGTTTAACTCTGAAAGTTGAGTGCACACATTGACAACCGTTCTGTTAGATAGCTACGTTTTGGATTTAGAAGAAGATATTTCCCTGTGCTTACTGCTGTTTCTTCCATATGCCTGTAATGGGCTGAAAACTCCTATTTTGGGACGCTGCAGAGAAAGTGTTTGCAGACTGCTGAATCCACACACGGGTTTAACTCTGGAAGTTGAGTGCACACATTGACAACCGTTCTGTTAGATAGCTGCGTTTTGGATTTAGAAGCAGATATTTCCCTGTTCTTACTGCTGTTTCTTCCATATGCCGGTAATGGTCTGAAAACGCCTGTTTTGAGACTCTGCAGAGAAAGGGTTTGCAGACTGCTGAATCCACACACGGGTTTAATTCTGGAAGTTGAGTCCACACATTGACAACCGTTCTGTTAGATAGCTGCGTTTTGGATTTAGAAGCAGATATTTCCCTGTGCTGACTGCTGTTTCTTCCATATGCCGATAATGGGCTGAAAACGCCTGTTTTGGGACTCTGCAGAGAAAGTGTTTGCAGACTGCTGAATCCACACACAGATTTAACTCTGGAAGTTGAGTGCACACATTGACAACCGTTCTGTTTGATAGCTGCGTTTTGGATTTAGAAGCAGATATTTCCCTGTTCTTACTGCTGTTTCTTCCATATGCCGGTAATGGTCTGAAAACGCCTGTTTGAGACTCTGCAGAGAAAGGGTTTGCAGACTGCTGAATCCACACACGGGTTTAACTCTGGAAGTTGAGTCCACACATTGACAACCGTTCTGTTAGATAGCTGCGTTTTGGATTTAGAAGCAGATATTTCCCTGTGCTTACTGCTGTTTCTTCCATATGCCGGTAATGGGCTGAAAACGCCTGTTTTGGGACTCTGCAGAGAAAGTGTTTGCAGACTGCTGAATCCACACACGGGTTTAACTCTGGAAGTTGAGTGCACACATTGAAAACCGTTCTGTTAGATAGCTGCGTTTTGGATTTAGAAGCAGATATTTCCCTGTGATTACTGCTGTTTCTTCCATATGCCGGTAATGGGCTGAAAACGCCTGTTTTGGGACTCTGCAGAGAAAGTGTTTGCAGACTGCTGAATCCACACACGGGTTACCTCTGGAAGTTGAGTGCACACATTGACAACCGTTCTGTTAGATAGCTGCGTTTTGGATTTAGAAGCAGATATTTCCCTGTGCTTACTATTGTTTCTTCCATATGCCGGTAATGGGCTGAAAACGCCTGTTTTGGGACTCTGCAGAGAAAATGTTTGCAGACTGCTGAATCCACACACGGTTTTAACTCTGGAAGTTGAGTGCACACATTGACAACCGTTCTGTTAGATTGCTGCCTTTTGGATTTAGAAGCAGATATTTCCCTGTGCTGACTGCTGTTTCTTCCATATGCCGGTAGTGGGCTGAAAACGCCTGTTTTGGGACTCTGCAGAGAAAGTGTTTGCAGACTGCTGAATCCACACACGGGTTTAACTCTGGAAGTTGAGTGCACACATTGACAACCGTTCTGTTAGATTGCTGCGTTTTGGATTTAGAAGCAGATATTTCCCTGTGCTTACTGCTCTTTTTCCATATGCCGGTAACGGGCTGAAAACGCCTGTTTTGGGACTCTGCAGAGAAAGTGTTTGCAGACTGCTGAATCCACTCACGGATTTAACTCTGGAAATTGAGTGCACACATTGACAACCGTTCTGTTAGATTGCTGCGTTTTGGATTTAGAAGCAGATATTTCCCTGTGCTTACTGCTGATTCTTCCCTCTGCCGGTAATGGGCTGAAAACGCCTGTTTTGGGACTCTGCAGAGCAAGTGTTTGCAGACTGCTGAATCCACACACGGGTTTAACACTGGAAGTTGAGTGCACACATTGACAACGGTTCTGTTAGATAGCTGCGTTTTGGATTTAGAAGCGGATATTTCCCTGTGCTGACTGCTGTTTCTTCCATATGCCGGTAAAAGGCTGAAAACGCCTGTTTGGGACTCTGCAGAGAAAGTGTTTGCAGACTGCTGAATCCACACACGTGTTTATCTCTGGAAGTTGAGTGCACACATTGACAACCGTTCTGTTAGATAGCTGCGTTTTGGATTTAGAAGCAGATATTTCCCTGTTCTTACTGCTGTTTCTTCCATATGCCGGTAATGGTCTGAAAACTCCTGTTTTGGGACTCTGCAGAGAAAGGGTTTGCAGACTGCTGAATCCACACACGGGTTTAACTCTGGAAGTTGAGTGCACACATTGACAACCGTTCTGTTAGATAGCTGCGTTTTGGATTTAGAAGCAGATATTTCCCTGTGCTGACTGCTGTTTCCTCCATATGCCGATAATGGGTTGAAAACGCCTGTTTTGGGACTCTGCAGAGAAAGTGTTTGCAGACTGCTGAATCCACACACCGGTTTAACTCTGGAAGTTGAGTGCACACATTGACAACCGTTCTGTTTGATAGCTGCCTTTTGGATTTAGAAGCAGATATTTCCCTGTGCTTACCGCTGTTTCTTCCATATGCCGGTAATGGGCTGAAAACGCCTGTTTTGGGACTCTGCAGAGAAAGTGTTTGCAGACTGCTGAATCCACACACGGGTTTAACTCTGGAAGTTGAGTGCACACATTGAAAACCGTTCTGTTAGATAACTGCGTTTTGGATTTAGAAGCAGATATTTCCCTCTGCTGACTGCTGTTTCTTCCATATGCCGGTAATGGTCTGAAAACGCCTGTTTTGGGACTCTGCAGAGAAAGTGTTTGCAGACTGCTGAATCCACACACGGGTTTAACTCTGGAAGTTGAGTGCACACATTGACAACCGTTCTGTTAGATAGCTGCGTTTTGGATATCGAAGCAGATATTTCCCTCTGCCTCCTGCTGTTTCTTCCATATGCCGGTAATGGGCTGAAAACGCCTGTTTTGGGACTCTGCAGAGAAAGTGTTTGCAGACTGCTGAATCCAAACACGGGTTTAACTCTGGAAGTTGAGTGCACACACTGACAACCGTACTGTTAGATAGCTTCATTTTGGATTTAGAAGCAGATATTTCCCTGTGCTGACTGCTGTTTCTTCCATATGCCGGTAATGGGCTGAAAACGCCTGTTTTGGGACTCTGCAGAGAAAGTGTTTGAAGACTGCTGAATCCAAACACGGGTTTAACTCTGGAAGTTGAGTGCACACATTGACAACCGTACTGTTAGATAGCTGCATTTTGCATTTAGAAGCAGATATTTCCCTGTGCTTACTGCTATTTCTTCCCTAGGCCGGTAATGGGCTGAAAACGCCTGTTTTGGGACTCTGCAGAGAAAGTGTTTGCGGAGTGATGAATCCGCACACGGGTTGAACTCTGGAAGTTGAGTGCACACATTGACAACCGTTCAGTTAGATAGCTGCCTTTTGGATTTAGAAGCAGATATTTCCCTGTGCTGACTGCTGTTTCTTCCATATGCCGGTAATGGGCTGAAAACGCCTGTTTTGGGACTCTGCAGAGCAAGTGTTTGCAGACTGCTGAATCCACACACGGGTTGAACTCTGGAAGTTGAGTGCACACATTGACAACCGTTCTGTTAGATAGCTGCGTTTTGGATTTAGAAGCAGATATTTCCCTGTGCTTACTATTGTTTGTTCCACATGCCGGTAATGGGCTGAAAACGCCTGTTTTGGGACTCTGCAGAGAAAATGTTTGCAGACTGCTGAATCCACACACGGGTTTAACTCTGGAAGTTGAGTCCACACATTGACAACCGTTCTGTTAGATGGCTGCCTTTTGGATTTAGAAGCAGATATTTCCCTGTGCTGACTGCTGTTTCTTCCATATGCCGGTAATGGGCTGAAAACGCCTGTTTTGGGACTCTGCAGAGAAAGGGTTTGCAGACTGCTGAATCCACACACGGGTTTAACTCTGGAAGTTGAGTGCACACAGTGACAACCGTTCTGTTAGATAGCTGCGTTTTGGATTTAGAAGCAGATATTTCCCTGTGCTTACTGCTGTTTCTTCCATATGCCGGTAATGGGCTGAAAACGCCTGTTTTGGGACCCTGCAGAGAAAGTGTTTGCAGACTGCTGAATCCACACATGGGTTTAACTCTGAAAGTTGAGTGCACACATTGACAACCGTTCTGTTAGATAGCTACGTTTTGGATTTAGAAGCAGATATTTCCCTGTGCTTACTGCTGTTTCTTCCATATGCCGGTAATGGGCTGAAAACTCCTATTTTGGGACGCTGCAGAGAAAGTGTTTGCAGACTGCTGAATCCACACACGGGTTTAACTCTGGAAGTTGAGTGCACACATTGACAACCGTTCTGGTAGATAGCTGCGTTTTGGATTTAGAAGCAGGTATTTCCCTCTGCTGACTGCTGTTTCTTCCATATGCCGGTAATGGGCTGAAAACGCCTGTTTTGGGACTCTGCAGAGAAAGGGTTTGCAGACTGCTGAATCCACTCACAGATTTAACTCTGGAAATTGAGTGCACACATTGACAACCGTTCTGTTAGATTGCTGCGTTTTGGATTTAGAAGCATATATTTCCCTGTGCTTACTGCTGATTCTTCCATATGCCGGTAATGGGCTGAAAACGCCTGTTTTGGGACTCTGCAGAGCAAGTGTTTGCAGAGTGCTGAATCCACACACGGGTTTAACTCTGGAAGTTGAGTGCACACATTGACAACGGTTCTGTTAGATAGCTGCGTTTTGGATTTAGAAGCAGATATTTCCCTGTGCTGACTGCTGTTTCTTCCATATGCCGGTAATGGGCTGAAAACGCCTGTTTGGGACTCTGCAGAGAAAGTGTTTGCAGACTGCTGAATCCACACACGGGTTTACCTCTGGAAGTTGAGTGCACACATTGACAACCGTTCTGTTAGATAGCTGCGTTTTGGATTTACAAGCAGATATTTCCCTGTTCTTACTGCTGTTTCTTCCATATGCCGGTAATGGTCTGAAAACGCCTGTTTTGGGACTCTGCAGAGAAAGGGTTTGCAGACTGCTGAATCCACACACGGGTTTAACTCTGGAAGTTGAGTGCACACATTGACAACCGTTCTGTTAGATAGCTGCGTTTTGGATTTAGAAGCAGATATTTCCCTGTGCTGACTGCTGTTTCTTCCATATGCCGATAATGGGATGAAAACGCCTGTTTTGGGACTCTGCAGAGAAAGTGTTTGCAGACTGCTGAATCCACACACAGGTTTAACTCTGGAAGTTGAGTGCACACATTGACAACCGTTCTGTTTGATAGCTGCCTTTTGGATTTAGAAGCAGATATTTCCCTGTGCTTACCGCTGTTTCTTCCATATGCCGGTAATGGGCTGAAAACGCCTGTTTTGGGACTCTGCAGAGAAAGTGTTTGCAGACTGCTGAATCCACACACGGGTTTAACTCTGGAAGTTGAGTGCACACATTGAAAACCGTTCTGTTAGATAGCTGCGTTTTGGATTTAGAAGCAGATATTTCCCTGTGCTTACTGCTGTTTCTTCCATATGCCGGTAATGGGCTGAAAACGCCTGTTTTGGGACTCTGCAGAGAAAGTGTTTGCAGACTGCTGAATCCACACACGGGTTTAACTCTGGAAGTTGAGTGCACACATTGAAAACCGTTCTGTTAGATAGCTGCGTTTTGGATTTAGAAGCAGATATTTCCCTGTGCTTACTGCTGTTTCTTCCATATGCCGGTAATGGGCTGAAAACGCCTGTTTTGGGACTCTGCAGAGAAAGTGTTTGCAGACTGCTGAATCCACACACGGGTTTAACTCTGGAAGTTGAGTGCACACATTGACAACCGTTCTGTTAGATTGCTGCGTTTTGGATTTAGAAGCAGATATTTCCCTGTGCTTACTATTGTTTCTTCCATATGCCGGTAATGGGCTGAAAACGCCTGTTTTGGGACTCTGCAGAGAAAATGTTTGCAGACTGCTGAATCCACACACGGTTTTAACTCTGGAAGTTGAGTGCACACATTGACAACCGTTCTGTTAGATTGCTGCCTTTTGGATTTAGAAGCAGATATTTCCCTGTGCTGACTGCTGTTTCTTCCATATGCCGGTAGTGGGCTGAAAACGCCTGTTTTGGGACTCTGCAGAGAAAGTGTTTGCAGACTGCTGAATCCACACACGGGTTTAACTCTGGAAGTTGAGTGCACACATTGACAACCGTTCTGTTAGATTGCTGCGTTTTGGATTTAGAAGCAGATATTTCCCTGTGCTTACTGCTGTTTTTCCATATGCCGGTAACGGGCTGAAAACGCCTGTTTTGGGACTCTGCAGAGAAAGTGTTTGCAGACTGCTGAATCCACTCACGGATTTAACTCTGGAAATTGAGTGCACACATTGACAACCGTTCTGTTAGATTGCTGCGTTTTGGATTTAGAAGCAGATATTTCCCTGTGCTTACTGCTGATTCTTCCATCTGCCGGTAATGGGCTGAAAACGCCTGTTTTGGGACTCTGCAGAGCAAGTGTTTGCAGACTGCTGAATCCACACACGGGTTTAACTCTGGAAGTTGATTGCACACATTGACAACGGTTCTGTTAGATAGCTGCGTTTTCGATTTAGAAGCAGATATTTCCCTGTGCTGACTGCTGTTTCTTCCATATGCCGGTAATGGGCTGAAAACGCCTGTTTGGGACTCTGCAGAGAAAGTGTTTGCAGACTGCTGAATCCACACACGGGTTTAACTCTGGAAGTTGAGTGCACACATTGACAACCGTACTGTTAGATAGCTGCATTTTGCATTTAGAAGCAGATATTTCCCTGTGCTTACTGCTATTTCTTCCCTAGGCCGGTAATGGGCTGAAAACGCCTGTTTTGGGACTCTGCAGAGAAAGTGTTTGCGGAGTGATGAATCCGCACACGGGTTGAACTCTGGAAGTTGAGTGCACACATTGACAACCGTTCAGTTAGATAGCTGCCTTTTGGATTTAGAAGCAGATATTTCCCTGTGCTGACTGCTGTTTCTTCCATATGCCGGTAATGGGCTGAAAACGCCTGTTTTGGGACTCTGCAGAGAAAGTGTTTGCAGACTGCTGAATCCACACACGGGTTTAACTCTGGAAGTTGAGTGCACACATTGACAACCGTTCAGTTAGATAGCTGCGTTTTGGATTTAGAAGCAGATATTTCCCTGTGCTTACTGCTGATTCTTCCATATGCCGGTAATGGGCTGAAAACGCCTGTTTTGGGACTCTGCAGAGCAAGTGTTTGCAGACTGCTGAATCCACACACGGGTTTAACTCTGGAAGTTGAGTGCACACATTGACAACGGTTCTGTTAGATAGCTGCGTTTTGTTTTTAGAAGCAGATATTTCCCTGTGCTGACTGCTGTTTCTTCCATATGCCGGTAATGGGCTGAAAACGCCTGTTTGGGACTCTGCAGAGAAAGTGTTTGCAGACTGTTGAATCCACACACGGGTTTATCTCTGGAAGTTGAGTGCACACATTGACAACCGTTCTGTTAGATAGCTGCGTTTTGGATTTAGAAGCAGATATTTCCCTGTTCTTACTGCTGTTTCTTCCATATGCCGGTAATGGTCTGAAAACTCCTGTTTTGGGACTCTGCAGAGAAAGGGTTTGCAGACTGCTGAATCCACACACGGGTTTAACTCTGGAAGTTGAGTGCACACATTGACAACCGTTCTGTTAGATAGCTGCGTTTTGGATTTAGAAGCAGATATTTCCCTGTGCTGACTGCTGTTTCCTCCATATGCCGAAAATGGGTTGAAAACGCCTGTTTTGGGACTCTGCAGAGAAAGTGTTTGCAGACTGCTGAATCCACACACGGGTTTAACTCTGGAAGTTGAGTGCACACATTGACAACCGTTTTGTTTGATAGCTGCCTTTTGGATTTAGAAGCAGATATTTCCCTGTGCTTACCGCTATTTCTTCCATATGCCGGTAATGGGCTGAAAACGCCTGTTTTGGGACTCTGCAGAGAAAGTGTTTGCAGACTGCTGAATCCACACACGGGTTTAACTCTGGAAGTTGAGTGCACACATTGAAAACCGTTCTGTTAGATAGCTGCGTTTTGGATTTAGAAGCAGATATTTCCCTCTGCTGACTGCTGTTTCTTCCATATGCCGGTAATGGTCTGAAAACGCCTGTTTTGGGACTCTGCAGAGAAAGGGTTTGCAGACTGCTGAATCCACACACGGGTTTAACTCTGGAAGTTGAGTGCACACATTGACAACCGTTCAGTTAGATAGCTGCGTTTTGGATATAGAAGCAGATATTTCCCTCTGCCTCCTGCTGTTTCTTCCATATGCCGGTAATGGGCTGAAAACGCCTGTTTTGGGACTCTGCAGAGAAAGTGTTTGCAGACTGCTGAATCCAAACACGGGTTTAACTCTGGAAGTTGAGTGCACACACTGACAACCGTTCTGTTAGATAGCTGCGTTTTGGATTTAGAAGCAGATATTTCCCTGTGCTTACTGCTGTTTCTTCCTTATGCCGGTAATGGGCTGAAAACGCCTGTTTTGGGACTCTGCAGAGAAAGTGTTTACAGACTGCTGAATCCACACAAGGGTTTAACTCTGGAAGTTGAGTGCACATATTAACAATCGTTCTGTTAGATTGCTGGGTTTTGGATTTAGAAGCCGATATTTCCCTGTGCTGACTGCTGTTTCTTCCATATGCCGGTAATGGGCTGAAAACGCCTGTTTTGGGACTCTGCAGAGAAAGTGTTTGCAGACTGCTGAATCCAAACACGGGTTTAACTCTGGAAGTTGAGTGCACACATTGACAACCGTTCTGTTAGATTGCTTCGTTTTGGATTTAGAAGCAGATATTTCCCTGTGCTTACTGCTGTTTTTCCATATGCCGGTAACGGGCTGAAAACGCCTGTTTTGGGACTCTGCAGAGAAAGTGTTTGCAGACTGCTGAATCCACTTACGGATTTGACTCGGAAAATTGAGTGCACACATTGACAACCGTTCTGTTAGATTGCTGCGTTTTGGATTTAGAAGCAGATATTTCCCTGTGCTTACTGCTGTTTCTTTCATATGCCGGTAATGGGCTGAAAACGCCTGTTTTGGGATTCTGCAGAGAAAGTGTTTGCAGACTGCTGAATTCACACACGGGTTTAACTCTGGAAGTTGAGAGCACACATTGACAACCGTTCTGTTAGATTCCTGCGTTTTGGATTTAGAAGCAGACATTTCCCTGTGCTTACTGCTGTTTCTTCCATATGGCGGTAATGGGCTGAAAACTCCTGTTTTGGGACTCTGCAGAGTAAGTGTTTGCAGACTGCTGAATCCACACACGGGTTTAACTCTGGAAGTTGAGTGCACACATTGACAACCGTTCTGTTAGATTGCTGCGTTTTGGATTTAGAAGCAGACATTTCCCTGTGCTTACTGCTCTTTCTTCCATATGATGGTAATGGGCTGAAAACGCCTGTTTTGGGACTCTGCAGAGAAAGTGTTTGCAGACTGCTGAATCCACACACGGGTTTAACTCTGGAAGTTGAGTGCACACATTGACAACCGTTCTTTTAGATAGCTGCATTTTGGATTTAGAAGCAGATATTTCCCTGTGCTGGCTGCTGTTTCTTCCATATGCCGGTAAAGGGCTGAAAACGCCTGTTTTGGGACTCTGCAGACAAATTGTTTGCAGACTGCTGAATCCACACACGGGTTTAACTCTGGAAGTTGAGTGCACACATTGACAACCGTTCTGTTAGATAGCTGCGTTTTGGATTTAGAAGCAGATATTTCCCTGTGCTTACTGCTGTTTCTTCCATATGCCGGTAATGGGCTGAAAACGCCTGTTTTGGGACTCTGCACAGAAAGTGTTTGCAGACTGCTGAATCCACACACGGGTTTAACTCTGGAAGTTGAGTGCACACATTGACAACCGTTCTGTTAGATTGCTGCGTTTTGGATTTAGAAGCAGATATTTCCCTGTGCTTACTGCTGTTTCTTCCATATGCCGGTAACGGGCTGAAAACGCCTGTTTTGGGACTCTGCAGAGCAAGTGTTTGCAGACTGCTGAATCCACACACGGGTTTAACTCTGGAAGTTGAGTGCACACATTGACAACGGTTCTGTTAGATAGCTGCGTTTTGGATTTAGAAGCAGATATTTCCCTGTGCTGACTGCTGTTTCTTCCATATGCCGGTAATGGGCTGAAAACGCCTGTTTGGGACTCTGCAGAGAAAGTGTTTGCAGACTGCTGAATCCACACACGGGTTTATCTCTGGAAGTTGAGTGCACACATTGACAACCGTTCTGTTAGATAGCTGCGTTTTGGATTTAGAAGCAGATATTTCCCTGTTCTTACTGCTGTTTCTTCCATATGCCGGTAATGGTCTGAAAACTCCTGTTTTGGGACTCTGCAGAGAAAGGGTTTGCAGACTGCTGAATCCACACACGGGTTTTACTCTGGAAGTTGAGTGCACACATTGACAACCGTTCTGTTAGATAGCTGCGTTTTGGATTTAGAAGTAGATATTTCCCTGTGCTGACTGCTGTTTCCTCCATATGCCGATAATGGGTTGATAACGCCTGTTTTGGGACTCTGCAGAGAAAGTGTTTGCAGACTGCTGAATCCACACACGGGTTTAACTCTGGAAGTTGAGTGCACACATTGACAACCGTTCTGTTTGATAGCTGCCTTTTGGATTTAGAAGCAGATATTTCCCTGTGCTTACCGCTGTTTCTTCCATATGCCGGTAATGGGCTGAAAACGCCTGTTTTGGGACTCTGCAGAGAAAGTGTTTGCAGACTGCTGAATCCACACACGGGTTTAACTCTGGAAGTTGAGTGCACACATTGAAAACCGTTCTGTTAGATAGCTGCGTTTTGGATTTAGAAGCAGATATTTCCCTCTGCTGACTGCTGTTTCTTCCATATGCCGGTAATGGTCTGAAAACGCCTGTTTTGGGACTCTGCAGAGAAAGGGTTTGCAGACTGCTGAATCCACACACGGGTTTAACTCTGGAAGTTGAGTGCACACATTGACAACCGTTCTGTTAGATAGCTGCGTTTTGGATATAGAAGCAGATATTTCCCTCTGCCTCCTTCTGTTTCTTCCATATGCCGGTAATGGGCTGAAAACGCCTGTTTTGGGACTCTGCAGAGAAAGTGTTTGCAGACTGCTGAATCCAAACACGGGTTTAACTCTGGAAGTTGAGTGCACACACTGACAACCGTACTGTTAGATAGCTTCATTTTGGATTTAGAAGCAGATATTTCCCTGTGCTGACTGCTGTTTCTTCCATATGCCGGTAATGGGCTGAAAACGCCTGTTTTGGGACTCTGCAGAGAAAGTGTTTGAAGACTGCTGAATCCAAACACGGGTTTAACTCTGGAAGTTGAGTGCACACATTGACAACCGTACTGTTAGATAGCTGCATTTTGCATTTAGAAGCAGATATTTCCCTGTGCTTACTGCTATTTCTTCCCTAGGCCGGTAATGGGCTGAAAACGCCTGTTTTGGGACTCTGCAGAGAAAGTGTTTGCGGAGTGATGAATCCGCACACGGGTTGAACTCTGGAAGTTGAGTGCACACATTGACAACCGTTCAGTTAGATAGCTGCCTTTTGGATTTAGAAGCAGATATTTCCCTGTGCTGACTGCTGTTTCTTCCATATGCCGGTAATGGGCTGAAAACGCCTGTTTTGGGACTCTGCAGAGCAAGTGTTTGCAGACTGCTGAATCCACACACGGGTTGAACTCTGGAAGTTGAGTGCACACATTGACAACCGTTCTGTTGGATAGCTGCGTTTTGGATTTAGAAGCAGATATTTCCCTGTGCTTGCTATTGTTTGTTCCACATGCCGGTAATGGGCTGAAAACGCCTGTTTTGGGACTCTGCAGAGAAAATGTTTGCAGACTGCTGAATCCACACACGGGTTTAACTCTGGAAGTTGAGTCCACACATTGACAACCGTTCTGTTAGATGGCTGCCTTTTGGATTTAGAAGCAGATATTTCCCTGTGCTTACTGCTGATTCTTCCATATGCCGGTAATGGGCTGAAAACGCCTGTTTTGGGACTCTGCAGAGCAAGTGTTTGCAGAGTGCTGAATCCACACACGGGTTTAACTCTGGAAGTTGAGTGCACACATTGACAACGGTTCTGTTAGATAGCTGCGTTTTGGATTTAGAAGCAGATATTTCCCTGTGCTGACTGCTGTTTCTTCCATATGCCGGTAATGGGCTGAAAACGCCTGTTTGGGACTCTGCAGAGAAAGTGTTTGCAGACTACTGAATCCACACACGGGTTTAACTCTGGAAGTTGAGTGCACACATTGACAACCGTTCTGTTAGATAGCTGCGTTTTGGATTTAGAAGCAGATATTTCCCTGTGCTTACTGCTGTTTCTTCCATATGCCGGTAATGGGCTGAAAACGCCTGTTTTGGGACTCTGCAGAGAAAGTGTTTGCAGACTGCTGAATCCACACACGGGTTTAACTCTGGAAGTTGAGTGCACACATTGACAACCGTTCTGTTAGATAGCTGCGTTTTGGATTTAGAAGCAGATATTTCCCTGTGCTTACTATTGTTTCTTCCATATGCCGGTAATGGGCTGAAAACGCCTGTTTTGGGACTCTGCAGAGAAAATGTTTGCAGACTGCTGAATCCACACACGGTTTTAACTCTGGAAGTTGAGTGCACACATTGACAACCGTTCTGTTAGATTGCTGCCTTTTGGATTTAGAAGCAGATATTTCCCTGTGCTGACTGCTGTTTCTTCCATATGCCGGTAGTGGGCTGAAAACGCCTGTTTTGGGACTCTGCAGAGAAAGTGTTTGCAGACTGCTGAATCCACACACGGGTTTAACTCTGGAAGTTGAGTGCACACATTGACAACCGTTCTGTTAGATTGCTGCGTTTTGGATTTAGAAGCAGATATTTCCCTGTGCTTACTGCTGTTTTTCCATATGCCGGTAACGGGCTGAAAACGCCTGTTTTGGGACTCTGCAGAGAAAGTGTTTGCAGACTGCTGAATCCACTCACGGATTTAACTCTGGAAATTGAGTGCACACATTGACAACCGTTCTGTTAGATTGCTGCGTTTTGGATTTAGAAGCAGATATTTCCCTGTGCTTACTGCTGATTCTTCCATCTGCCGGTAATGGGCTGAAAACGCCTGTTTTGGGACTCTGCAGAGAAAGTGTTTGCAGACTGCTGAATCAACACACGGGTTTAACTCTGGAAGTTGATTGCACACATTGACAACGGTTCTGTTAGATAGCTGCGTTTTGGATTTAGAAGCAGATATTTCCCTGTGCTGACTGCTGTTTCCTCCATATGCCGATAACGGGTTGAAAACGCCTGTTTTGGGACTCTGCAGAGAAAGTGTTTGCAGACTGCTGAATCCACACACGGGTTTAACTCTGGAAGTTGAGTGCACACATTGACAACCGTTCTGTTTGATAGCTGCCTTTTGGATTTAGAAGCAGATATTTCCCTGTGCTTACCGCTGTTTCTTCCATATGCCGGTAATGGGCTGAAAACGCCTGTTTTGGGACTCTGCAGAGAAAGTGTTTGCAGACTGCTGAATCCACACACGGGTTTAACTCTGGAAGTTGAGTGCACACATTGAAAACCGTTCTGTTAGATAGCTGGGTTTTGGATTTAGAAGCAGATATTTCCCTCTGCTGACTGCTGTTTCTTCCATATGCCGGTAATGGTCTGAAAACGCCTGTTTTGGGACTCTGCAGAGAAAGGGTTTGCAGACTGCTGAATCCACACACGGGTTTAACTCTGGAAGTTGAGTGCACACATTGACAACCGTTCTGTTAGATAGCTGCGTTTTGGATATAGAAGCAGATATTTCCCTCTGCCTCCTTCTGTTTCTTCCATATGCCGGTAATGGTCTGAAAACGCCTGTTTTGGGACTCTGCAGAGAAAGTGTTTGCAGACTGCTGAATCCAAACACGGGTTTAACTCTGGAAGTTGAGTGCACACACTGACAACCGTACTGTTATATAGCTGCATTTTGGATTTAGAAGCAGATATTTCCCTGTGCTGACTGCTGTTTCTTCCATATGCCGGTAATGGGCTGAAAACGCCTGTTTTGGGACTCTGCAGAGAAAGTGTTTGAAGACTGCTGAATCCAAACACGGGTTTAACTCTGGAAGTTGAGTGCACACATTGACAACCGTACTGTTAGATAGCTGCATTTTGCATTTAGAAGCAGATATTTCCCTGTGCTTACTGCTATTTCTTCCCTAGGCCGGTAATGGGCTGAAAACGCCTGTTTTGGGACTCTGCAGAGAAAGTGTTTGCGGAGTGATGAATCCGCACACGGGTTGAACTCTGGAAGTTGAGTGCACACATTGACAACCGTTCAGTTAGATAGCTGCCTTTTGGATTTAGAAGCAGATATTACCCTGTGCTGACTGCTGTTTCTTCCATATGCCGGTAATGGGCTGAAAACGCCTGTTTTGGGACTCTGCAGAGCAAGTGTTTGCAAACTGCTGAATCCACACACGGGTTGAACTCTGGAAGTTGAGTGCACACATTGACAACCGTTCTGTTGGATAGCTGCGTTTTGGATTTACAAGCAGATATTTCCCTGTGCTTACTATTGTTTGTTCCACATGCCGGTAATGGGCTGAAAACGCCTGTTTTGGGACTCTGCAGAGAAAATGTTTGCAGACTGCTGAATCCACACACGGGTTTAACTCTGGAAGTTGAGTCCACACATTGACAACCGTTCTGTTAGATGGCTGCCTTTTGGATTTAGAAGCAGATATTTCCCTGTGCTGACTGCTGTTTCTTCCATATGCCGGTAATGGGCTGAAAACGCCTGTTTTGGGACTCTGCAGAGAAAGGGTTTGCAGACTGCTGAATCCACACACGGGTTTAACTCTGGAAGTTGAGTGCACACAGTGACAACCGTTCTGTTAGCTAGCTGCGTTTTGGATTTAGAACCAGATATTTCCCTGTGCTTACTGCTGTTTCTTCCATATGCCGGTAATGGGCTGAAAACGCCTGTTTTGGGACCCTGCAGAGAAAGTGTTTGCAGACTGCTGAATCCACACACGGGTTTAACTCTGAAAGTTGAGTGCACACATTGACAACCGTTCTGTTAGATAGCTACGTTTTGGATTTAGAAGCAGATATTTCCCTGTGCTTACTGCTGTTTCTTCCATATGCCTGTAATGGGCTGAAAACTCCTATTTTGGGACGCTGCAGAGAAAGTGTTTGCAGACTGCTGAATCCACACACGGGTTTAACTCTGGAAGTTGAGTGCACACATTGACAACCGTTCTGGTAGATAGCTGCGTTTTGGATTTAGAAGCAGGTATTTCCCTCTGCTGACTGCTGTTTCTTCCATATGCCGGTAATGGTCTGAAAACGCCTGTTTTGGGACTCTGCAGAGAAAGGGTTTGCAGACTGCTGAATCCACTCACGGATTTAACTCTGGAAATTGAGTGCACACTTTGACAACCGTTCTGTTAGATTGCTGCGTTTTGGATTTAGAAGCAGATATTTCCCTGTGCTTACTGCTGATTCTTCCATATGCCGGTAATGGGCTGAAAACGCCTGTTTTGGGACTCTGCAGAGCAAGTGTTTGCAGAGTGCTGAATCCACACACGGGTTTAACTCTGGAAGTTGAGTGCACACATTGACAACGGTTCTGTTAGATAGCTGCGTTTTGGATTTAGAAGCAGATATTTCCCTGTGCTGACTGCTGTTTCTTCCATATGCCGGTAATGGGCTGAAAACGCCTGTTTGGGACTCTGCAGAGAAAGTGTTTGCAGACTGCTGAATCCACACACGGGTTTAACTCTGGAAGTTGAGTGCACACATTGACAACCGTTCTGTTAGATAGCTGCGTTTTGGATTTAGAAGCAGATATTTCCCTGTTCTTACTGCTGTTTCTTCCATATGCCGGTAATGGTCTGAAAACGCCTGTTTTGGGACTCTGCAGCGAAAGGGTTTGCAGACTGCTGAATCCACACACGGGTTTAACTCTGGAAGTTGAGTCCACACATTGACAACCGTTCTGTTAGATAGCTGCCTTTTGGATTTAGAAGCAGATATTTCCCTGTGCTGACTGCTGTTTCTTCCATATGCCGATAATGGGATGAAAACGCCTGTTTTGGGACTCTGCAGAGAAAGTGTTTGCAGACTGCTGAATCCACACACAGGTTTAACTCTGGAAGTTGAGTGCACACATTGACAACCGTTCTGTTTGATAGCTGCCTTTTGGATTTAGAAGCAGATATTTCCCTGTGCTTACCGCTGTTTCTTCCATATGCCGGTAATGGGCTGAAAACGCCTGTTTTGGGACTCTGCAGAGAAAGTGTTTGCAGACTGCTGAATCCACACACGGGTTTAACTCTGGAAGTTGAGTGCACACATTGAAAACCGTTCTGTTAGATAGCTGCGTTTTGGATTTAGAAGCAGATATTTCCCTGTGCTTACTGCTGTTTCTTCCATATGCCGGTAATGGGCTGAAAACGCCTGTTTTGGGACTCTGCAGAGAAAGTGTTTGCAGACTGCTGAATCCACACACGGGTTTAACTCTGGAAGTTGAGTGCACACATTGAAAACCGTTCTGTTAGATAGCTGCGTTTTGGATTTAGAAGCAGATATTTCCCTGTGCTTACTGCTGTTTCTTCCATATGCCGGTAATGGGCTGAAAACGCCTGTTTGGGGACTCTGCAGAGAAAGTGTTTGCAGACTGCTGAATCCACACACGGGTTTAACTCTGGAAGTTGAGTGCACACATTGACAACCGTTCTGTTAGATAGCTGCGTTTTGGATTTAGAAGCAGATATTTCCCTGTGCTTACTATTGTTTCTTCCATATGCCGGTAATGGGCTGAAAACGCCTGTTTTGGGACTCTGCAGAGAAAATGTTTGCAGACTGCTGAATCCACACACGGTTTTAACTCTGGAAGTTGAGTGCACACATTGACAACAGTTCTGTTAGATTGCTGCCTTTTGGATTTAGAAGCAGATATTTCCCTGTGCTGACTGCTGTTTCTTCCATATGCCGGTAGTGGGCTGAAAACGCCTGTTTTGGGACTCTGCAGAGAAAGTGTTTGCAGACTGCTGAATCCACACACGGGTTTAACTCTGGAAGTTGAGTGCACACATTGACAACCGTTCTGTTAGATTGCTGCGTTTTGGATTTAGAAGCAGATATTTCCCTGTGCTTACTGCTGTTTTTCCATATGCCGGTAACGGGCTGAAAACGCCTGTTTTGGGACTCTGCAGAGAAAGTGTTTGCAGACTGCTGAATCCACTCACGGATTTAACTCTGGATATTGAGTGCACACATTGACAACCGTTCTGTTAGATTGCTGCGTTTTGGATTTAGAAGCAGATATTTCCCTGTGCTTACTGCTGATTCTTCCATCTGCCGGTAATGGGCTGAAAACGCCTGTTTTGGGACTCTGCAGAGCAAGTGTTTGCAGACTGCTGAATCCACACACGGGTTTAACTCTGGAAGTTGAGTGCACACATTGACAACGGTTCTGTTAGATAGCTGCGTTTTGGATTTAGAAGCAGATATTTCCCTGTGCTGACTGCTGTTTCTTCCATATGCCGGTAATGGGCTGAAAACGCCTGTTTGGGACTCTGCAGAGAAAGTGTTTGCAGACTGCTGAATCCACACACGGGTTTATCTCTGGAAGTTGAGTGCACACATTGACAACCGTTCTGTTAGATAGCTGCGTTTTGGATTTAGAAGCAGATATTTCCCTGTTCTTACTGCTGTTTCTTCCATATGCCGGTAATGGTCTGAAAACTCCTGTTTTGGGACTCTGCAGAGAAAGGGTTTGCAGACTGCTGAATCCACACACGGGTTTAACTCTGGAAGTTGAGTGCACACATTGACAACCGTTCTGTTAGATAGCTGCGTTTTGGATTTAGAAGCAGATATTTCCCTGTGCTGACTGCTGTTTCCTCCATATGCCGATAACGGGTTGAAAACGCCTGTTTTGGGACTCTGCAGAGAAAGTGTTTGCAGACTGCTGAATCCACAAACGGGTTTAACTCTGGAAGTTGAGTGCACACATTGACAACCGTTCTGTTTGATAGCTGCCTTTTGGATTTAGAAGCAGATATTTCCCTGTGCTTACCGCTGTTTCTTCCATATGCCGGTAATGGGCTGAAAACGCCTGTTTTGGGACTCTGCAGAGAAAGTGTTTGCAGACTGCTGAATCCACACACGGGTTTAACTCTGGAAGTTGAGTGCACACATTGAAAACCGTTCTGTTAGATAGCTGCGTTTTGGATTTAGAAGCAGATATTTCCCTCTGCTGACTGCTGTTTCTTCCATATGCCGGTAATGGTCTGAAAACGCCTGTTTTGGGACTCTGCAGAGAAAGGGTTTGCAGACTGCTGAATCCACACACGGGTTTAACTCTGGAAGTTGAGTGCACACATTGACAACCGTTCTGTTAGATAGCTGCGTTTTGGATATAGAAGCAGATATTTCCCTCTGCCTCCTTCTGTTTCTTCCATATGCCGGTAATGGGCTGAAAACGCCTGTTTTGGGACTCTGCAGAGAAAGTGTTTGCAGACTGCTGAATCCAAACACGGGTTTAACTCTGGAAGTTGAGTGCACACACTGACAACCGTACTGTTATATAGCTGCATTTTGGATTTAGAAGCAGATATTTCCCTGTGCTGACTGCTGTTTCTTCCATATGCCGGTAATGGGCTGAAAACGCCTGTTTTGGGACTCTGCAGAGAAAGTGTTTGAAGACTGCTGAATCCAAACACGGGTTTAACTCTGGAAGTTGAGTGCACACATTGACAACCGTACTGTTAGATAGCTGCATTTTGCATTTAGAAGCAGATATTTCCCTGTGCTTACTGCTATTTCTTCCCTAGGCCGGTAATGGGCTGAAAACGCCTGTTTTGGGACTCTGCAGAGAAAGTGTTTGCGGAGTGATGAATCCGCACACGGGTTGAACTCTGGAAGTTGAGTGCACACATTGACAACCGTTCAGTTAGATAGCTGCCTTTTGGATTTAGAAGCAGATATTTCCCTGTGCTTACTGCTGATTCTTCCATCTGCCGGTAATGGGCTGAAAACGCCTGTTTTGGGACTCTGCAGAGCAAGTGTTTGCAGACTGCTGAATCCACACACGGGTTTAACTCTGGAAGTTGAGTGCACACATTGACAACGGTTCTGTTAGATAGCTGCGTTTTGGATTTAGAAGCAGATATTTCCCTGTGCTGACTGCTGTTTCTTCCATATGCCGGTAATGGGCTGAAAACGCCTGTTTGGGACTCTGCAGAGAAAGTGTTTGCAGACTGCTGAATCCACACACGGGTTTATCTCTGGAAGTTGAGTGCACACATTGACAACCGTTCTGTTAGATAGCTGCGTTTTGGATTTAGAAGCAGATATTTCCCTGTTCTTACTGCTGTTTCTTCCATATGCCGGTAATGGTCTGAAAACTCCTGTTTTGGGACTCTGCAGAGAAAGGGTTTGCAGACTGCTGAATCCACACACGGGTTTAACTCTGGAAGTTGAGTGCACACATTGACAACCGTTCTGTTAGATAGCTGCGTTTTGGATTTAGAAGCAGATATTTCCCTGTGCTGACTGCTGTTTCCTCCATATGCCGATAACGGGTTGAAAACGCCTGTTTTGGGACTCTGCAGAGAAAGTGTTTGCAGACTGCTGAATCCACACACGGGTTGAACTCTGGAAGTTGAGTGCACACATTGACAACCGTTCTGTTTGATAGCTGCCTTTTGGATTTAGAAGCAGATATTTCCCTGTGCTTACCGCTGTTTCTTCCATATGCCGGTAATGGGCTGAAAACGCCTGTTTTGGGACTCTGCAGAGAAAGTGTTTGCAGACTGCTGAATCCACACACGGGTTTAACTCTGGAAGTTGAGTGCACACATTGAAAACCGTTCTGTTAGATAGCTGCGTTTTGGATTTAGAAGCAGATATTTCCCTCTGCTGACTGCTGTTTCTTCCATATGCCGGTAATGGTCTGAAAACGCCTGTTTTGGGACTCTGCAGAGAAAGGGTTTGCAGACTGCTGAATCCACACACGGGTTTAACTCTGGAAGTTGAGTGCACACATTGACAACCGTTCTGTTAGATAGCTGCGTTTTGGATATAGAAGCAGATATTTCCCTCTGCCTCCTTCTGTTTCTTCCATATGCCGGTAATGGGCTGAAAACGCCTGTTTTGGGACTCTGCAGAGAAAGTGTTTGCAGACTGCTGAATCCAAACACGGGTTTAACTCTGGAAGTTGAGTGCACACACTGACAACCGTACTGTTATATAGCTGCATTTTGGATTTAGAAGCAGATATTTCCCTGTGCTGACTGCTGTTTCTTCCATATGCCGGTAATGGGCTGAAAACGCCTGTTTTGGGACTCTGCAGAGAAAGTGTTTGAAGACTGCTGAATCCAAACACGGGTTTAACTCTGGAAGTTGAGTGCACACATTGACAACCGTACTGTTAGATAGCTGCATTTTGCATTTAGAAGCAGATATTTCCCTGTGCTTACTGCAATTTCTTCCCTAGGCCGGTAATGGGCTGAAAACGCCTGTTTTGGGACTCTGCAGAGAAAGTGTTTGCGGAGTGATGAATCCGCACACGGGTTGAACTCTGGAAGTTGAGTGCACACATTGACAACCGTTCAGTTAGATAGCTGCCTTTTGGATTTAGAAGCAGATATTTCCCTGTGCTGACTGCTGTTTCTTCCATATGCCGGTAATGGGCTGAAAACGCCTGTTTTGGGACTCTGCAGAGCAAGTGTTTGCAGACTGCTGAATCCACACACGGGTTTAACTCTGGAAGTTGAGTGCACACATTGACAACCGTTCAGTTAGATAGCTGCCTTTTGGATTTAGAAGCAGATATTTCCCTGTGCTTACTGCTGATTCTTCCATCTGCCGGTAATGGGCTGAAAACGCCTGTTTTGGGACTCTGCAGAGCAAGTGTTTGCAGACTGCTGAATCCACACACGGGTTTAACTCTGGAAGTTGAGTGCACACATTGACAACGGTTCTGTTAGATAGCTGCGTTTTGGATGTAGAAGCAGATATTTCCCTGTGCTGACTGCTGTTTCTTCCATATGCCGGTAATGGGCTGAAAACGCCTGTTTGGGACTCTGCAGAGAAAGTGTTTGCAGACTGCTGAATCCACACACGGGTTTATCTCTGGAAGTTGAGTGCACACATTGACAACCGTTCTGTTAGATAGCTGCGTTTTGGATTTAGAAGCAGATATTTCCCTGTTCTTACTGCTGTTTCTTCCATATGCCGGTAATGGTCTGAAAACTCCTGTTTTGGGACTCTGCAGAGAAAGGGTTTGCAGACTGCTGAATCCACACACGGGTTTAACTCTGGAAGTTGAGTGCACACATTGACAACCGTTCTGTTAGATAGCTGCGTTTTGGATTTAGAAGCAGATATTTCCCTGTGCTGACTGCTGTTTCCTCCATATGCCGATAACGGGTTGAAAACGCCTGTTTTGGGACTCTGCAGAGAAAGTGTTTGCAGACTGCTGAATCCACACACGGGTTTAACTCTGGAAGTTGAGTGCACACATTGACAACCGTTCTGTTTGATAGCTGCCTTTTGGATTTAGAAGCAGATATTTCCCTGTGCTTACCGCTGTTTCTTCCATATGCCGGTAATGGGCTGAAAACGCCTGTTTTGGGACTCTGCAGAGAAAGTGTTTGCAGACTGCTGAATCCACACACGGGTTTAACTCTGGAAGTTGAGTGCACACATTGAAAACCGTTCTGTTAGATAGCTGCGTTTTGGATTTAGAAGCAGATATTTCCCTCTGCTGACTGCTGTTTCTTCCATATGCCGGTAATGGGCTGAAAACGCCTGTTTTGGGACTCTGCAGAGAAAGTGTTTGCAGACTGCTGAATCCAAACACGGGTTTAACTCTGGAAGTTGAGTGCACACACTGACAACCGTACTGTTATATAGCTGCATTTTGGATTTAGAAGCAGATATTTCCCTGTGCTGACTGCTGTTTCTTCCATATGCCGGTAATGGGCTGAAAACGCCTGTTTTGGGACTCTGCAGAGAAAGTGTTTGAAGACTGCTGAATCCAAACACGGGTTTAACTCAGGAAGTTGAGTGCACACATTGACAACCGTACTGTTAGATAGCTGCATTTTGCATTTAGAAGCAGATATTTCCCTGTGCTTACTGCTATTTCTTCCCTAGGCCGGTAATGGGCTGAAAACGCCTGTTTTGGGACTCTGCAGAGAAAGTGTTTGCGGAGTGATGAATCCGCACACGGGTTGAACTCTGGAAGTTGAGTGCACACATTGACAACCGTTCAGTTAGATAGCTGCCTTTTGGATTTAGAAGCAGATATTTCCCTGTGCTGACTGCTGTTTCTTCCATATGCCGGTAATGGGCTGAAAACGCCTGTTTTGGGACTCTGCAGAGCAAGTGTTTGCAGACTGCTGAATCCACACACGGGTTTAACTCTGGAAGTTGAGTGCACACATTGACAACCGTTCAGTTAGATAGCTGCCTTTTGGATTTAGAAGCAGATATTTCCCTGTGCTTACTGCTGATTCTTCCATCTGCCGGTAATGGGCTGAAAACGCCTGTTTTGGGACTCTGCAGAGCAAGTGTTTGCAGACTGCTGAATCCACACACGGGTTTAACTCTGGAAGTTGAGTGCACACATTGACAACGGTTCTGTTAGATAGCTGCGTTTTGGATTTAGAAGCAGATATTTCCCTGTGCTGACTGCTGTTTCTTCCATATGCCGGTAATGGGCTGAAAACGCCTGTTTGGGACTCTGCAGAGAAAGTGTTTGCAGACTGCTGAATCCACACACGGGTTTATCTCTGGAAGTTGAGTGCACACATTGACAACCGTTCTGTTAGATAGCTGCGTTTTGGATTTAGAAGCAGATATTTTCCTGTTCTTACTGCTGTTTCTTCCATATGCCGGTAATGGTCTGAAAACTCCTGTTTTGGGACTCTGCAGAGAAAGGGTTTGCAGACTGCTGAATCCACACACGGGTTTAACTCTGGAAGTTGAGTGCACACATTGACAACCGTTCTGTTAGATAGCTGCGTTTTGGATTTAGAAGCAGATATTTCCCTGTGCTGACTGCTGTTTCCTCCATATGCCGATAACGGGTTGAAAACGCCTGTTTTGGGTCTCTGCAGAGAAAGTGTTTGCAGACTGCTGAATCCACACACGGGTTTAACTCTGGAAGTTGAGTGCACACATTGACAACCGTTCTGTTTGATAGCTGCCTTTTGGATTTAGAAGCAGATATTTCCCTGTGCTTACCGCTGTTTCTTCCATATGCCGGTAATGGGCTGAAAACGCCTGTTTTGGGACTCTGCAGAGAAAGTGTTTGCAGACTGCTGAATCCACACACGGGTTTAACTCTGGAAGTTGAGTGCACACATTGAAAACCGTTCTGTTAGATAGCTGCGTTTTGGATTTAGAAGCAGATATTTCCCTCTGCTGACTGCTGTTTCTTCCATATGCCGGTAATGGTCTGAAAACGCCTGTTTTGGGACTCTGCAGAGAAAGGGTTTGCAGACTGCTGAATCCACACACGGGTTTAACTCTGGAAGTTGAGTGCACACATTGACAACCGTTCTGTTAGATAGCTGCGTTTTGGATATAGAAGCAGATATTTCCCTCTGCCTCCTTCTGTTTCTTCCATATGCCGGTAATGGGCTGAAAACGCCTGTTTTGGGACTCTGCAGAGAAAGTGTTTGCAGACTGCTGAATCCAAACACGGGTTTAACTCTGGAAGTTGAGTGCACACACTGACAACCGTACTGTTATATAGCTGCATTTTGGATTTAGAAGCAGATATTTCCCTGTGCTGACTGCTGTTTCTTCCATATGCCGGTAATGGGCTGAAAACGCCTGTTTTGGGACTCTGCAGAGAAAGTGTTTGAAGACTGCTGAATCCAAACACGGGTTTAACTCTGGAAGTTGAGTGCACACATTGACAACCGTACTGTTAGATAGCTGCATTTTGCATTTAGAAGCAGATATTTCCCTGTGCTTACTGCTATTTCTTCCCTAGGCCGGTAATGGGCTGAAAACGCCTGTTTTGGGACTCTGCAGAGAAAGTGTTTGCGGAGTGATGAATCCGCACACGGGTTGAACTCTGGAAGTTGAGTGCACACATTGACAACCGTTCAGTTAGATAGCTGCCTTTTGGATTTAGAAGCAGATATTTCCCTGTGCTGACTGCTGTTTCTTCCGTATGCCGGTAATGGGCTGAAAACGCCTGTTTTGGGACTCTGCAGAGCAAGTGTTTGCAGACTGCTGAATCCACACACGGGTTTAACTCTGGAAGTTGAGTGCACACATTGACAGCCGTTCAGTTAGATAGCTGCCTTTTGGATTTAGAAGCAGATATTTCCCTGTGCTTACTGCTGATTCTTCCATCTGCCGGTAATGGGCTGAAAACGCCTGTTTTGGGACTCTGCAGAGCAAGTGTTTGCAGACTGCTGAATCCACACACGGGTTTAACTCTGGAAGTTGAGTGCACACATTGACAACGGTTCTGTTAGATAGCTGCGTTTTGGATTTAGAAGCAGATATTTCCCTGTGCTGACTGCTGTTTCTTCCATATGCCGGTAATGGGCTGAAAACGCCTGTTTGGGACTCTGCAGAGAAAGTGTTTGCAGACTGCTGAATCCACACACGGGTTTATCTCTGGAAGTTGAGTGCACACATTGACAACCGTTCTGTTAGATAGCTGCGTTTTGGATTTAGAAGCAGATATTTCCCTGTTCTTACTGCTGTTTCTTCCATATGCCGGTAATGGTCTGAAAACTCCTGTTTTGGGACTCTGCAGAGAAAGGGTTTGCAGACTGCTGAATCCACACACGGGTTTAACTCTGGAAGTTGAGTGCACACATTGACAACCGTTCTGTTAGATAGCTGCGTTTTGGATTTAGAAGCAGATATTTCCCTGTGCTGACTGCTGTTTCCTCCATATGCCGATAACGGGTTGAAAACGCCTGTTTTGGGACTCTGCAGAGAAAGTGTTTGCAGACTGCTGAATCCACACACGGGTTTAACTCTGGAAGTTGAGTGCACACATTGACAACCGTTCTGTTTGATAGCTGCCTTTTGGATTTAGAAGCAGATATTTCCCTGTGCTTACCGCTGTTTCTTCCATATGCCGGTAATGGGCTGAAAACGCCTGTTTTGGGACTCTGCAGAGAAAGTGTTTGCAGACTGCTGAATCCACACACGGGTTTAACTCTGGAAGTTGAGTGCACACATTGAAAACCGTTCTGTTAGATAGCTGCGTTTTGGATTTAGAAGCAGATATTTCCCTCTGCTGACTGCTGTTTCTTCCATATGCCGGTAATGGTCTGAAAACGCCTGTTTTGGGACTCTGCAGAGAAAGGGTTTGCAGACTGCTGAATCCACACACGGGTTTAACTCTGGAAGTTGAGTGCACACATTGACAACCGTTCTGTTAGATAGCTGCGTTTTGGATATAGAAGCAGATATTTCCCTCTGCCTCCTTCTGTTTCTTCCATATGCCGGTAATGGGCTGAAAACGCCTGTTTTGGGACTCTGCAGAGAAAGTGTTTGAAGACTGCTGAATCCAAACACGGGTTTAACTCTGGAAGTTGAGTGCACACATTGACAACCGTACTGTTAGATAGCTGCATTTTGCATTTAGAAGCAGATATTTCCCTGTGCTTACTGCTATTTCTTCCCTAGGCCGGTAATGGGCTGAAAACGCCTGTTTTGGGACTCTGCAGAGAAAGTGTTTGCGGAGTGATGAATCCGCACACGGGTTGAACTCTGGAAGTTGAGTGCACACATTGACAACCGTTCAGTTAGATAGCTGCCTTTTGGATTTAGAAGCAGATATTTCCCTGTGCTGACTGCTGTTTCTTCCATATGCCGGTAATGGGCTGAAAACGCCTGTTTTGGGACTCTGCAGAGCAAGTGTTTGCAGACTGCTGAATCCACACACGGGTTTAACTCTGGAAGTTGAGTGCACACATTGACAACCGTTCAGTTAGATAGCTGCCTTTTGGATTTAGAAGCAGATATTTCCCTGTGCTTACTGCTGATTCTTCCATCTGCCGGTAATGGGCTGAAAACGCCTGTTTTGGGACTCTGCAGAGCAAGTGTTTGCAGACTGCTGAATCCACACACGGGTTTAACTCTGGAAGTTGAGTGCACACATTGACAACGGTTCTGTTAGATAGCTGCGTTTTGGATTTAGAAGCAGATATTTCCCTTTGCTGACTGCTGTTTCTTCCATATGCCGGTAATGGGCTGAAAACGCCTGTTTGGGACTCTGCAGAGAAAGTGTTTGCAGACTGCTGAATCCACACACGGGTTTATCTCTGGAAGTTGAGTGCACACATTGACAACCGTTCTGTTAGATAGCTGCGTTTTGGATTTAGAAGCAGATATTTCCCTGTTCTTACTGCTGTTTCTTCCATATGCCGGTAATGGTCTGAAAACTCCTGTTTTGGGACTCTGCAGAGAAAGGGTTTGCAGACTGCTGAATCCACACACGGGTTTAACTCTGGAAGTTGAGTGCACACATTGACAACCGTTCTGTTAGATAGCTGCGTTTTGGATTTAGAAGCAGATATTTCCCTGTGCTGACTGCTGTTTCCTCCATATGCCGATAACGGGTTGAAAACGCCTGTTTTGGGACTCTGCAGAGAAAGTGTTTGCAGACTGCTGAATCCACACACGGGTTTAACTCTGGAAGTTGAGTGCACACATTGACAACCGTTCTGTTTGATAGCTGCTTTTTGGATTTAGAAGCAGATATTTCCCTGTGCTTACCGCTGTTTCTTCCATATGCCGGTAATGGGCTGAAAACGCCTGTTTTGGGACTCTGCAGAGAAAGTGTTTGCAGACTGCTGAATCCACACACGGGTTTAACTCTGGAAGTTGAGTGCACACATTGAAAACCGTTCTGTTAGATAGCTGCGTTTTGGATTTAGAAGCAGATATTTCCCTCTGCCTCCTTCTGTTTCTTCCATATGCCGGTAATGGGCTGAAAACGCCTGTTTTGGGACTCTGCAGAGAATGTGTTTGCAGACTGCTGAATCCAAACACGGGTTTAACTCTGGAAGTTGAGTGCACACACTGACAACCGTACTGTTATATAGCTGCATTTTGGATTTAGAAGCAGATATTTCCCTGTGCTGACTGCTGTTTCTTCCATATGCCGGTAATGGGCTGAAAACGCCTGTTTTGGGACTCTGCAGAGAAAGTGTTTGAAGACTGCTGAATCCAAACACGGGTTTAACTCTGGAAGTTGAGTGCACACATTGACAACCGTACTGTTACATAGCTGCATTTTGCATTTAGAAGCAGATATTTCCCTGTGCTTACTGCTATTTCTTCCCTAGGCCGGTAATGGGCTGAAAACGCCTGTTTTGGGACTCTGCAGAGAAAGTGTTTGCGGAGTGATGAATCCGCACACGGGTTGAACTCTGGAAGTTGAGTGCACACATTAACAACCGTTCAGTTAGATAGCTGCCTTTTGGATTTAGAAGCAGATATTTCCCTGTGCTGACTGCTGTTTCTTCCATATGCCGGTAATGGGCTGAAAACGCCTGTTTTGGGACTCTGCAGAGCAAGTGTTTGCAGACTGCTGAATCCACACACGGGTTTAACTCTGGAAGTTGAGTGCACACATTGACAACCGTTCAGTTAGATAGCTGCCTTTTGGATTTAGAAGAAGATATTTCCCTGTGCTTACTGCTGATTCTTCCATCTGCCGGTAATGGGCTGAAAACGCCTGTTTTGGGACTCTGCAGAGCAAGTGTTTGCAGACTGCTGAATCCACACACGGGTTTAACTCTGGAAGTTGAGTGCACACATTGACAACGGTTCTGTTAGATAGCTGCGTTTTGGATTTAGAAGCAGATATTTCCCTGTGCTGACTGCTGTTTCTTCCATATGCCGGTAATGGGCTGAAAACGCCTGTTTGGGACTCTGCAGAGAAAGTGTTTGCAGACTGCTGAATCCACACACGGGTTTATCTCTGGAAGTTGAGTGCACACATTGACAACCGTTCTGTTAGATAGCTGCGTTTTGGATTTAGAAGCAGATATTTCCCTGTTCTTACTGCTGTTTCTTCCATATGCCGGTAATGGTCTGAAAACTCCTGTTTTGGGACTCTGCAGAGAAAGGGTTTGCAGACTGCTGAATCCACACACGGGTTTAACTCTGGAAGTTGAGTGCACACATTGACAACCGTTCTGTTAGATAGCTGCGCTTTGGATTTAGAAGCAGATATTTCCCTGTGCTGACTGCTGTTTCCTCCATATGCCGATAACGGGTTGAAAACGCCTGTTTTGGGACTCTGCAGAGAAAGTGTTTGCAGACTGCTGAATCCACAAACGGGTTTAACTCTGGAAGTTGAGTGCACACATTGACAACCGTTCTGTTTGATAGCTGCCTTTTGGATTTAGAAGCAGATATTTCCCTGTGCTTACCGCTGTTTCTTCCATATGCCGGTAATGGGCTGAAAACGCCTGTTTTGGGACTCTGCAGAGAAAGTGTTTGCAGACTGCTGAATCCACACACGGGTTTAACTCTGGAAGTTGAGTGCACACATTGAAAACCGATCTGTTAGATAGCTGCGTTTTGGATTTAGAAGCAGATATTTCCCTCTGCTGACTGCTGTTTCTTCCATATGCCGGTAATGGTCTGAAAACGCCTGTTTTGGGACTCTGCAGAGAAAGGGTTTGCAGACTGCTGAATCCACACACGGGTTTAACTCTGGAAGTTGAGTGCACACATTGACAACCGTTCTGTTAGATAGCTGCGTTTTGGATATAGAAGCAGATATTTCCCTCTGCCTCCTTCTGTTTCTTCCATATGCCGGTAATGGGCTGAAAACGCCTGTTTTGGGACTCTGCAGAGAAAGTGTTTGCAGACTGCTGAATCCAAACACGGGTTTAACTCTGGAAGTTGAGTGCACACACTGACAACCGTACTGTTATATAGCTGCATTTTGGATTTAGAAGCAGATATTTCCCTGTGCTGACTGCTGTTTCTTCCATATGCCGGTAATGGGCTGAAAACGCCTGTTTTGGGACTCTGCAGAGAAAGTGTTTGAAGACTGCTGAATCCAAACACGGGTTTAACTCTGGAAGTTGAGTGCACACATTGACAACCGTACTGTTAGATAGCTGCATTTTGTATTTAGAAGCAGATATTTCCCTGTGCTTACTGCTATTTCTTCCCTAGGCCGGTAATGGGCTGAAAACGCCTGTTTTGGGACTCTGCAGAGAAAGTGTTTGCGGAGTGATGAATCCGCACACGGGTTGAACTCTGGAAGTTGAGTGCACACATTGACAACCGTTCAGTTAGATAGCTGCCTTTTGGATTTAGAAGCAGATATTTCCCTGTGCTGACTGCTGTTTCTTCCATATGCCGGTAATGGGCTGAAAACGCCTGTTTTGGGACTCTGCAGAGCAAGTGTTTGCAGACTGCTGAATCCACACACGGGTTTAACTCTGGAAGTTGAGTGCACACATTGACAACCGCTCAGTTAGATAGCTGCCTTTTGGATTTAGAAGCAGATATTTCCCTGTGCTTACTGCTGATTCTTCCATCTGCCGGTAATGGGCTGAGAACGCCTGTTTTGGGACTCTGCAGAGCAAGTGTTTGCAGACTGCTGAATCCACACACGGGTTTAACTCTGGAAGTTGAGTGCACACATTGACAACGGTTCTGTTAGATAGCTGCGTTTTGGATTTAGAAGCAGATATTTCCCTTTGCTGACTGCTGTTTCTTCCATATGCCGGTAATGGGCTGAAAACGCCTGTTTGGGACTCTGCAGAGAAAGTGTTTGCAGACTGCTGAATCCACACACGGGTTTATCTCTGGAAGTTGAGTGCACACATTGACAACCGTTCTGTTAGATAGCTGCGTTTTGGATTTAGAAGCAGATATTTCCCTGTTCTTACTGCTGTTTCTTCCATATGCCGGTAATGGTCTGAAAACTCCTGTTTTGGGACTCTGCAGAGAAAGGGTTTGCAGACTGCTGAATCCACACACGGGTTTAACTCTGGAAGTTGAGTGCACACATTGACAACCGTTCTGTTAGATAGCTGCGTTTTGGATTTAGAAGCAGATATTTCCCTGTGCTGACTGCTGTTTCCTCCATATGCCGATAACGGGTTGAAAACGCCTGTTTTGGGACTCTGCAGAGAAAGTGTTTGCAGACTGCTGAATCCACACACGGGTTTAACTCTGGAAGTTGAGTGCACACATTGACAACCGTTCTGTTTGATAGCTGCCTTTTGGATTTAGAAGCAGATATTTCCCTGTGCTTACCGCTGTTTCTTCCATATGCCGGTAATGGGCTGAAAACGCCTGTTTTGGGACTCTGCAGAGAAAGTGTTTGCAGACTGCTGAATCCACACACGGGTTTAACTCTGGAAGTTGAGTGCACACATTGAAAACCGTTCTGTTAGATAGCTGCGTTTTGGATTTAGAAGCAGATATTTCCCTCTGCTGACTGCTGTTTCTTCCATATGCCGGTAATGGTCTGAAAACGCCTGTTTTGGGACTCTGCAGAGAAAGGGTTTGCAGACTGCTGAATCCACACACGGGTTTAACTCTGGAAGTTGAGTGCACACATTGACAACCGTTCTGTTAGATAGCTGCGTTTTGGATATAGAAGCAGATATTTCCCTCTGCCTCCTTCTGTTTCTTCCATATGCCGGTAATGGGCTGAAAACGCCTGTTTTGGGACTCTGCAGAGAAAGTGTTTGCAGACTGCTGAATCCAAACACGGGTTTAACTCTGGAAGTTGAGTGCACACACTGACAACCGTACTGTTATATAGCTGCATTTTGGATTTAGAAGCAGATATTTCCCTGTGCTGACTGCTGTTTCTTCCATATGCCGGTAATGGGCTGAAAACGCCTGTTTTGGGACTCTGCAGAGAAAGTGTTTGAAGACTGCTGAATCCAAACACGGGTTTAACTCTGGAAGTTGAGTGCACACATTGACAACCGTACTGTTAGATAGCTGCATTTTGCATTTAGAAGCAGATATTTCCCTGTGCTTACTGCTATTTCTTCCCTAGGCCGGTAATGGGCTGAAAACGCCTGTTTTGGGACTCTGCAGAGAAAGTGTTTGCGGAGTGATGAATCCGCACACGGGTTGAACTCTGGAAGTTGAGTGCACACATTGACAACCGTTCAGTTAGATAGCTGCCTTTTGGATTTAGAAGCAGATATTTCCCTGTGCTGACTGCTGTTTCTTCCATATGCCGGTAATGGGCTGAAAACGCCTGTTTTGGGACTCTGCAGAGCAAGTGTTTGCAGACTGCTGAATCCACACACGGGTTTAACTCTGGAAGTTGAGTGCACACATTGACAACCGTTCAGTTAGATAGCTGCCTTTTGGATTTAGAAGCAGATATTTCCCTGTGCTTACTGCTGATTCTTCCATCTGCCGGTAATGGGCTGAAAACGCCTGTTTTGGGACTCTGCAGAGCAAGTGTTTGCAGACTGCTGAATCCACACACGGGTTTAACTCTGGAAGTTGAGTGCACACATTGACAACGGTTCTGTTAGATAGCTGCGTTTTGGATTTAGAAGCAGATATTTCCCTTTGCTGACTGCTGTTTCTTCCATATGCCGGTAATGGGCTGAAAACGCCTGTTTGGGACTCTGCAGAGAAAGTGTTTGCAGACTGCTGAATCCACACACGGGTTTATCTCTGGAAGTTGAGTGCACACATTGACAACCGTTCTGTTAGATAGCTGCGTTTTGGATTTAGAAGCAGATATTTCCCTGTTCTTACTGCTGTTTCTTCCATATGCCGGTAATGGTCTGAAAACTCCTGTTTTGGGACTCTGCAGAGAAAGGGTTTGCAGACTGCTGAATCCACACACGGGTTTAACTCTGGAAGTTGAGTGCACACATTGACAACCGTTCTGTTAGATAGCTGCGTTTTGGATTTAGAAGCAGATATTTCCCTGTGCTGACTGCTGTTTCCTCCATATGCCGATAACGGGTTGAAAACGCCTGTTTTGGGACTCTGCAGAGAAAGTGTTTGCAGACTGCTGAATCCACACACGGGTTTAACTCTGGAAGTTGAGTGCACACATTGACAACCGTTCTGTTTGATAGCTGCTTTTTGGATTTAGAAGCAGATATTTCCCTGTGCTTACCGCTGTTTCTTCCATATGCCGGTAATGGGCTGAAAACGCCTGTTTTGGGACTCTGCAGAGAAAGTGTTTGCAGACTGCTGAATCCACACACGGGTTTAACTCTGGAAGTTGAGTGCACACATTGAAAACCGTTCTGTTAGATAGCTGCGTTTTGGATTTAGAAGCAGATATTTCCCTCTGCCTCCTTCTGTTTCTTCCATATGCCGGTAATGGGCTGAAAACGCCTGTTTTGGGACTCTGCAGAGAATGTGTTTGCAGACTGCTGAATCCAAACACGGGTTTAACTCTGGAAGTTGAGTGCACACACTGACAACCGTACTGTTATATAGCTGCATTTTGGATTTAGAAGCAGATATTTCCCTGTGCTGACTGCTGTTTCTTCCATATGCCGGTAATGGGCTGAAAACGCCTGTTTTGGGACTCTGCAGAGAAAGTGTTTGAAGACTGCTGAATCCAAACACGGGTTTAACTCTGGAAGTTGAGTGCACACATTGACAACCGTACTGTTACATAGCTGCATTTTGCATTTAGAAGCAGATATTTCCCTGTGCTTACTGCTATTTCTTCCCTAGGCCGGTAATGGGCTGAAAACGCCTGTTTTGGGACTCTGCAGAGAAAGTGTTTGCGGAGTGATGAATCCGCACACGGGTTGAACTCTGGAAGTTGAGTGCACACATTAACAACCGTTCAGTTAGATAGCTGCCTTTTGGATTTAGAAGCAGATATTTCCCTGTGCTGACTGCTGTTTCTTCCATATGCCGGTAATGGGCTGAAAACGCCTGTTTTGGGACTCTGCAGAGCAAGTGTTTGCAGACTGCTGAATCCACACACGGGTTTAACTCTGGAAGTTGAGTGCACACATTGACAACCGTTCAGTTAGATAGCTGCCTTTTGGATTTAGAAGCAGATATTTCCCTGTGCTTACTGCTGATTCTTCCATCTGCCGGTAATGGGCTGAAAACGCCTGTTTTGGGACTCTGCAGAGCAAGTGTTTGCAGACTGCTGAATCCACACACGGGTTTAACTCTGGAAGTTGAGTGCACACATTGACAACGGTTCTGTTAGATAGCTGCGTTTTGGATTTAGAAGCAGATATTTCCCTGTGCTGACTGCTGTTTCTTCCATATGCCGGTAATGGGCTGAAAACGCCTGTTTGGGACTCTGCAGAGAAAGTGTTTGCAGACTGCTGAATCCACACACGGGTTTATCTCTGGAAGTTGAGTGCACACATTGACAACCGTTCTGTTAGATAGCTGCGTTTTGGATTTAGAAGCAGATATTTCCCTGTTCTTACTGCTGTTTCTTCCATATGCCGGTAATGGTCTGAAAACTCCTGTTTTGGGACTCTGCAGAGAAAGGGTTTGCAGACTGCTGAATCCACACACGGGTTTAACTCTGGAAGTTGAGTGCACACATTGACAACCGTTCTGTTAGATAGCTGCGCTTTGGATTTAGAAGCAGATATTTCCCTGTGCTGACTGCTGTTTCCTCCATATGCCGATAACGGGTTGAAAACGCCTGTTTTGGGACTCTGCAGAGAAAGTGTTTGCAGACTGCTGAATCCACAAACGGGTTTAACTCTGGAAGTTGAGTGCACACATTGACAACCGTTCTGTTTGATAGCTGCCTTTTGGATTTAGAAGCAGATATTTCCCTGTGCTTACCGCTGTTTCTTCCATATGCCGGTAATGGGCTGAAAACGCCTGTTTTGGGACTCTGCAGAGAAAGTGTTTGCAGACTGCTGAATCCACACACGGGTTTAACTCTGGAAGTTGAGTGCACACATTGAAAACCGATCTGTTAGATAGCTGCGTTTTGGATTTAGAAGCAGATATTTCCCTCTGCTGACTGCTGTTTCTTCCATATGCCGGTAATGGTCTGAAAACGCCTGTTTTGGGACTCTGCAGAGAAAGGGTTTGCAGACTGCTGAATCCACACACGGGTTTAACTCTGGAAGTTGAGTGCACACATTGACAACCGTTCTGTTAGATAGCTGCGTTTTGGATATAGAAGCAGATATTTCCCTCTGCCTCCTTCTGTTTCTTCCATATGCCGGTAATGGGCTGAAAACGCCTGTTTTGGGACTCTGCAGAGAAAGTGTTTGCAGACTGCTGAATCCAAACACGGGTTTAACTCTGGAAGTTGAGTGCACACACTGACAACCGTACTGTTATATAGCTGCATTTTGGATTTAGAAGCAGATATTTCCCTGTGCTGACTGCTGTTTCTTCCATATGCCGGTAATGGGCTGAAAACGCCTGTTTTGGGACTCTGCAGAGAAAGTGTTTGAAGACTGCTGAATCCAAACACGGGTTTAACTCTGGAAGTTGAGTGCACACATTGACAACCGTACTGTTAGATAGCTGCATTTTGCATTTAGAAGCAGATATTTCCCTGTGCTTACTGCTATTTCTTCCCTAGGCCGGTAATGGGCTGAAAACGCCTGTTTTGGGACTCTGCAGAGAAAGTGTTTGCGGAGTGATGAATCCGCACACGGGTTGAACTCTGGAAGTTGAGTGCACACATTGACAACCGTTCAGTTAGATAGCTGCCTTTTGGATTTAGAAGCAGATATTTCCCTGTGCTGACTGCTGTTTCTTCCATATGCCGGTAATGGGCTGAAAACGCCTGTTTTGGGACTCTGCAGAGCAAGTGTTTGCAGACTGCTGAATCCACACACGGGTTTAACTCTGGAAGTTGAGTGCACACATTGACAACCGCTCAGTTAGATAGCTGCCTTTTGGATTTAGAAGCAGATATTTCCCTGTGCTTACTGCTGATTCTTCCATCTGCCGGTAATGGGCTGAGAACGCCTGTTTTGGGACTCTGCAGAGCAAGTGTTTGCAGACTGCTGAATCCACACACGGGTTTAACTCTGGAAGTTGAGTGCACACATTGACAACGGTTCTGTTAGATAGCTGCGTTTTGGATTTAGAAGCAGATATTTCCCTTTGCTGACTGCTGTTTCTTCCATATGCCGGTAATGGGCTGAAAACGCCTGTTTGGGACTCTGCAGAGAAAGTGTTTGCAGACTGCTGAATCCACACACGGGTTTATCTCTGGAAGTTGAGTGCACACATTGACAACCGTTCTGTTAGATAGCTGCGTTTTGGATTTAGAAGCAGATATTTCCCTGTTCTTACTGCTGTTTCTTCCATATGCCGGTAATGGTCTGAAAACTCCTGTTTTGGGACTCTGCAGAGAAAGGGTTTGCAGACTGCTGAATCCACACACGGGTTTAACTCTGGAAGTTGAGTGCACACATTGACAACCGTTCTGTTAGATAGCTGCGTTTTGGATTTAGAAGCAGATATTTCCCTGTGCTGACTGCTGTTTCCTCCATATGCCGATAACGGGTTGAAAACTCCTGTTTTGGGACTCTGCAGAGAAAGTGTTTGCAGACTGCTGAATCCACACACGGGTTTAACTCTGGAAGTTGAGTGCACACATTGACAACCGTTCTGTTTGATAGCTGCCTTTTGGATTTAGAAGCAGATATTTCCCTGTGCTTACCGCTGTTTCTTCCATATGCCGGTAATGGGCTGAAAACGCCTGTTTTGGGACTCTGCAGAGAAAGTGTTTGCAGACTGCTGAATCCACACACGGGTTTAACTCTGGAAGTTGAGTGCACACATTGAAAACCGTTCTGTTAGATAGCTGTGTTTTGGATTTAGAAGCAGATATTTCCCTCTGCTGACTGCTGTTTCTTCCATATGCCGGTAATGGTCTGAAAACGCCTGTTTTGGGACTCTGCAGAGAAAGGGTTTGCAGACTGCTGAATCCACACACGGGTTTAACTCTGGAAGTTGAGTGCACACATTGACAACCGTTCTGTTAGATAGCTGCGTTTTGGATATAGAAGCAGATATTTCCCTCTGCCTCCTTCTGTTTCTTCCATATGCCGGTAATGGGCTGAAAACGCCTGTTTTGGGACTCTGCAGAGAATGTGTTTGCAGACTGCTGAATCCAAACACGGGTTTAACTCTGGAAGTTGAGTGCACACACTGACAACCGTACTGTTATATAGCTGCATTTTGGATTTAGAAGCAGATATTTCCCTGTGCTGACTGCTGTTTCTTCCATATGCCGGTAATGGGCTGAAAACGCCTGTTTTGGGACTCTGCAGAGAATGTGTTTGAAGACTGCTGAATCCAAACACGGGTTTAACTCTGGAAGTTGAGTGCACACATTGACAACCGTACTGTTAGATAGCTGCATTTTGCATTTAGAAGCAGATATTTCCCTGTGCTTACTGCTATTTCTTCCCTAGGCCGGTAATGGGCTGAAAACGCCTGTTTTGGGACTCTGCAGAGAAAGTGTTTGCGGAGTGATGAATCCGCACACGGGTTGAACTCTGGAAGTTGAGTGCACACATTGACAACCGTTCAGTTAGATAGCTGCCTTTTGGATTTAGAAGCAGATATTTCCCTGTGCTGACTGCTGTTTCTTCCATATGCCGGTAATGGGCTGAAAACGCCTGTTTTGGGACTCTGCAGAGCAAGTGTTTGCAGACTGCTGAATCCACACACGGGTTTAACTCTGGAAGTTGAGTGCACACATTGACAACCGTTCAGTTAGATAGCTGCCTTTTGGATTTAGAAGCAGATATTTCCCTGTGCTTACTGCTGATTCTTCCATCTGCCGGTAATGGGCTGAAAACGCCTGTTTTGGGACTCTGCAGAGCAAGTGTTTGCAGACTGCTGAATCCACACACGGGTTTAACTCTGGAAGTTGAGTGCACACATTGACAACGGTTCTGTTAGATAGCTGCGTTTTGGATTTAGAAGCAGATATTTCCCTGTGCTGACTGCTGTTTCTTCCATATGCCGGTAATGGGCTGAAAACGCCTGTTTGGGACTCTGCAGAGAAAGTGTTTGCAGACTGCTGAATCCACACACGGGTTTATCTCTGGAAGTTGAGTGCACACATTGACAACCGTTCTGTTAGATAGCTGCGTTTTGGATTTAGAAGCAGATATTTCCCTGTTCTTACTGCTGTTTCTTCCATATGCCGGTAATGGTCTGAAAACTCCTGTTTTGGGACTCTGCAGAGAAAGGGTTTGCAGACTGCTGAATCCACACACGGGTTTAACTCTGGAAGTTGAGTGCACACATTGACAACCGTTCTGTTAGATAGCTGCGTTTTGGATTTAGAAGCAGATATTTCCCTGTGCTGACTGCTGTTTCCTCCATATGCCGATAATGGGTTGAAAACGCCTGTTTTGGGACTCTGCAGAGAAAGTGTTTGCAGACTGCTGAATCCACACACGGGTTTAACTCTGGAAGTTGAGTGCACACATTGACAACCGTTTTGTTTGATAGCTGCCTTTTGGATTTAGAAGCAGATATTTCCCTGTGCTTACCGCTGTTTCTTCCATATGCCGGTAATGGGCTGAAAACGCCTGTTTTGGGACTCTGCAGAGAAAGTGTTTGCAGACTGCTGAATCCACACACGGGTTTAACTCTGGAAGTTGAGTGCACACATTGAAAACCGTTCTGTTAGATAGCTGCGTTTTGGATTTAGAAGCAGATATTTCCCTCTGCTGACTGCTGTTTCTTCCACATGCAGGTAATGGTCTGAAAACGCCTGTTTTGGGACTCTGCAGAGAAAGGGTTTGCAGACTGCTGAATCCACACACGGGTTTAACTCTGGAAGTTGAGTGCACACATTGACACCCGTTCTGTTAGATAGCTGCGTTTTGGATATAGAAGCAGATATTTCCCTCTGCCTCCTGCTGTTTCTTCCATATGCCGGTAATGGGCTGAAAACGCCTGTTTTGGGACTCTGCAGAGAAAGTGTTTGCAGACTGCTGAATCCAAACACGGGTTTAACTCTGGAAGTTGAGTGCACACACTGACAACCGTTCTGTTAGATAGCTGCGTTTTGGATTTAGAAGCAGATATTTCCCTGTGCTTACTGCTGTTTCTTCCTTATGCCGGTAATGGGCTGAAAACGCCTGTTTTGGGACTCTGCAGAGAAAGTGTTTGCAGACTGCTGAATCCACACACGGGTTTAACTCTGGAAGCTGAGTGGGCACATTGACAACCGTTCTGTTAGATAGCTGCGTTTTGAATTTAGAAGCAGATATTTCCCTGTGCTTACTGCTGTTTCTTCCATATGCCGGTAAAGGGCTGAGAAGGTCTGTTTTGGGACTCTGCAGAGAAAGTGTTTACAGACTGCTGAATCCACACAAGGGTTTAACTCTGGAAGTTGAGTGCACATATTAACAATCGTTCTGTTAGATTGCTGGGTTTTGGATTTAGAAGCCGATATTTCCCTGTGCTGACTGCTGTTTCTTCCATATGCCGGTAATGGGCTGAAAACGCCTGTTTTGGGACTCTGCAGAGAAAGTGTTTGCAGACTGCTGAATCCAAACACGGGTTTAACTCTGGAAGTTGAGTGCACACATTGACAACCGTTCTGTTAGATAGCTGCGTTTTCGATTTAGAAGCAGATATTTCCCTGTGCTGACTGCTGTTTCTTCCATATGCCGGTAATGGGCTGAAAACGCCTGTTTTGGGACTCTGCAGAGAAAGTGTTTGCAGACTGCTGAATCCACACACGGGTTTAACTCTGGAAGTTGAGTGCACACATTGACAACCGTTCTGTTAGATAGCTGCGTTTTGGATTTAGAAGCAGATATTTCCCTGTGCTGACTGCTGTTTCTTCCATATGCCGGTAATGGGCTGAAAACGCCTGTTTTGGGACTCTGCAGAGAAAGTGTTTGCAGACTGCTGAATCCACACACGGGTTTAACTCTGGAAGTTGAGTGCACACATTGACAACCGTTCTGTTAGATAGCTGCGCTTTGGATTTAGAAGCAGATATTTCCCTGTGCTTACTGCTGTTTCTTCCATATGCCGGTAATGGACGGAAAACGCCTGTTTTGGGACCCTGCAGAGAAAGTGTTTGCAGACTGCTGAATCCACACACGGGTTTAACTCTGGAAGTTGAGTGCACACATTGACAACCGTTCTGTTAGATAGCTACGTTTTGGATTTAGAAGCAGACATTTCCCTGTGCTTACTGCTGTTTCTTGCATATGACTGTAATGGGCTGAAAACTCCTGTTTTGGGACGCTGCAGAGAAAGTGTTTGCAGACTGCTGAATCCACACACGGGTTTAACACTGGAAGTTCAGTGCACACATTGACAACCGTTCTGTTAGATAGCTGCGTTTTGGATTTAGAAGCAGATATTTTCCTGTGCTTACTGCTATTTCTTCCCTAGGCCGGTAATGGGCTGAAAACGCCTGTTTTGGGACTCTGCAGAGAAAGTGTTTGCGGAGTGATGAATCCACACACGGGTTTAACTCTGGAAGTTGAGTGCACACATTGACAACCGTTCTGTTAGATTGCTTCGTTTTGGATTTAGAAGCAGATATTTCCCTGTGCTTACTGCTGTTTTTCCATAAGCCGGTAACGGGCTGAAAACGCCTGTTTTGGGACTCTGCAGAGAAAGTGTTTGCAGACTGCTGAATCCACTTACGGATTTAACTCTGAAAATTGAGTGCACACATTGACAACCGTTCTGTTAGATTGCTGCGTTTTGGATTTAGAAGCAGATATTTCCCTGTGCTTACTGCTGTTTCTTTCATATGCCGGTAATGGGTGAAAACGCCTGTTTTGGGATTCTGCAGAGAAAGTGTTTGCAGACTGCTGAATTCACACACGGGTTTAACTCTGGAAGTTGAGAGCACACATTGACAACCGTTCTGTTAGATTGCTGCGTTTTGGATTTAGAAGCAGACATTTCCCTGTGCTTACTGCTGTTTCTTCCATATGGCGGTAATGGGCTGAAAACTCCTGTTTTGGGACTCTGCAGAGTAAGTGTTTGCAGACTGCTGAATCCACACACGGGTTTAACTCTGGAAGTTGAGTGCACACATTGACAACCGTTCTGTTAGATTGCTGCGTTTTGGATTTAGAAGCAGACATTTCCCTGTGCTTACTGCTCTTTCTTCCATATGATGGTAATGGGCTGAAAACGCCTGTTTTGGGACTCTGCAGAGAAAGTGTTTGCAGACTGCTGAATCCACACACGGGTTTAACTCTGGAAGTTGAGTGCACACATTGACAACCGTTCTTTTAGATAGCTGCATTTTGGATTTAGAAGCAGATATTTCCCTGTGCTGGCTGCTGTTTCTTCCATATGCCGGTAAAGGGCTGAAAACGCCTGTTTTGGGAGTCTGCAGACAAATTGTTTGCAGACTGCTGAATCCACACACGGGTTTAACTCTGGAAGTTGAGTGCACACATTGACAACAGTTCTGTTAGATAGCTGCGTTTTGGATTTAGAAGCAGATATTTCCCTGTGCTTACTGCTGTTTCTTCCATATGCCGGTAATGGGCTGAAAACGCCTGTTTTGGGACTCTGCACAGAAAGTGTTTGCAGACTGCTGAATCCACACACGGGTTTAACTCTGGAAGTTGAGTGCACACATTGACAACCGTTCTGTTAGATTGCTGCGTTTTGGATTTAGAAGCAGATATTTCCCTGTGCTTACTGCTGTTTCTTCCATATGCCGGTAATGGGCTGAAAACGCCTGTTTTGGGACTCTGCACAGAAAGTGTTTGCAGACTGCTGAATCCACACACGGGTTTAACTCTGGAAGTTGAGTGCACACATTGACAACCGTTCTGTTAGATAGCTGCGTTTTGGATTTAGAAGCAGATATTTCCCTGTGCTTACTGCTGTTTCTTCCATATGCCGGTAATGGGCTGAAAACGCCTGTTTTGGGACTCTGCAGAGAAAATGTTTGCAAACTGCTGAATCCACACACGGGTTTAACTCTGGAAGTTGAGTGCACACATTGACAACCGTACTGTTAGAAAGCTGCGTTTTGGATTTAGAAGCAGATATTTCCCTGTGCTGACTGCTGCTTCTTCCATATGCCGGTAATGGGCAGAAAACGCCTGTTTTGGGTCTCTGCAGAGAAAGTGTTTGCAGACTGCTGAATCCACACACCGGTTTATCTGTGGAAGTTGAGTGCTCACATTGACAACCGTTCTGCTAGATAGCTGCATTTTGGATTTAGAAGCAGATATTTCCCTGTGCTTACTGCTGTTTCTTCCATAGGCCGGTAATTGGCAGAAAACTCCTATTTTGGGTCTCTGCAGAGAAAGTGTTTGCAGACTGCTGAATCCACACAGGGGTTTAACTCTGGAAGTTGAGTTCACACATTGACAACCGTTCTGTTAGATAGCTGCGTTTTGGATTTAGAAGCAGATATTTCCCTGTGCTTACTGCTGTTTCTTCCATATGCCGGTAATGGGCTGAAAACGCCTGTTTTGGGACTCTGCAGAGAAAGTGTTTGCAGACTGCTGAATCCACACACGGGTTTAACTCTGGAAGTTGAGTGCACACATTGACAACCGTTCTGTTAGATAGCTGCGTTTTGGATTTAGAAGCAGATATTTCCCTGTGCTTACTATTGTTTCTTCCATATGCCGGTAAAGGGCTGAAAACGCCTGTTTTGGGACTCTGCAGAGAAAATGTTTGCAGACTGCTGAATCAACACACGGGTTTAACTCTGGAAGTTGAGTGCACACATTGACAACCGTTCTGTTAGATAGCTTCGTTTTGGATTTAGAAGCAGATATTTCCCTGTGCTTACTGCTGTTTCTTCCATATGCCGGTAATGGGCTGAAAACGCCTGTTTTGGGACTCTGCAGAGAAAGTGTTTGCAGACTGCTGAATCCACACACGGTTTTAACTCTGGAAGTTGAGTGGACACATTGACAACCGTTCTGTTAGATAGCTGCGTTTTGGATTTAGAAGCAGATATTTCCCTGTGCTTACTGCTGTTTCTTCCATATGCCGGTAAAGGGCTGAGAACGTCTGTTTTGGGACTCTGCAGAGAAAGTGTTTACAGACTGCTGAATCCACACAAGGGTTTAACTCTGGAAGTTGAGTGCACACATTGACAACCGTTCTGTTAGATAGCTGCGTTTTGGATATAGAAGCAGATATTTCCCTCTGCCTCCTGCTGTTTCTTCCATATGCCGGTAATGGGCTGAAAACGCCTGTTTTGGGACTCTGCAGAGAAAGTGTTTGCAGACTGCTGAATCCAAACACGGGTTTAACTCTGGAAGTTGAGTGCACACACTGACAACCGTACTGTTAGATAGCTGCATTTTGGATTTAGAAGCAGATATTTCCCTGTGCTGACTGCTGTTTCTTCCATATGCCGGTAATGGGCTGAAAACGCCTGTTTTGGGACTCTGCAGAGAAAGTGTTTGAAGACTGCTGAATCCAAACACGGGTTTAACTCTGGAAGTTGAGTGCACACATTGACAACCGTACTGTTAGATAGCTGCATTTTGCATTTAGAAGCAGATATTTCCCTGTGCTTACTGCTATTTCTTCCCTAGGCCGGTAATGGGCTGAAAACGCCTGTTTTGGGACTCTGCAGAGAAAGTGTTTGCGGAGTGATGAATCCGCACACGGGTTGAACTCTGGAAGTTGAGTGCACACATTGACAACCGTTCAGTTAGATAGCTGCCTTTTGGATTTAGAAGCAGATATTTCCCTGTGCTGACTGCTGTTTCTTCCATATGCCGGTAATGGGCTGAAAACGCCTGTTTTGGGACTCTGCAGAGCAAGTGTTTGCAGACTGCTGAATCCACACACGGGTTTAACTCTGGAAGTTGAGTGCACACATTGACAACCGTTCAGTTAGATAGCTGCCTTTTGGATTTAGAAGCAGATTATTCCCTGTGCTGACTGCTGTTTCTTCCATATGCCGGTAATGGGCTGAAAACGCCTGTTTTGGGACTCTGCAGAGCAAGTGTTTGCAGACTGCTGAATCCACACACGGGTTTAACTCTGGAAGTTGAGTGCACACATTGACAACCGTTCTGTTAGATAGCTGCGTTTTGGATTTAGAAGCAGATATTTCCCTGTGCTGACTGCTGTTTCTTCCATATGCCGGTAATGGTCTGAAAACGCCTGTTTTGGGACTCTGCAGAGAAAGTGTTTGCAGACTGCTGAATCCACACACGGGTTTAACTCTGGAAGTTGAGTGCACACATTGACAACCGTTCTGTTAGATTGCTGCGTTTTGGATTTAGAAGCAGATATTTCCCTGTGCTGACTGCTGATTCTTCCATATGCCGGTAATGGGCTGAAAACGCCTGTTTTGGGACTCTGCAGAGAAAGTGTTTGCAGACTGCTGAATCCACACACGGGTTTAACTCTGGAAGTTGAGTGCACACATTGACAACCGTTCTGTTAGATAGCTGCGTTTTGGATTTAGAAGCAGATATTTCCCTGTGCTGACTGCTGTTTCTTCCATATGCCGGTAATGGGCTGAAAACGCCTGTTTTGGGACTCTGCAGAGAAAGTGTTTGCAGACTGCTGAATCCACACACGGGTTTAACTCTGGACGTTGAGTGCACACATTGACAACCGTTCTGTTAGATAGCTGCGTTTTGGATTTAAAAGCCGATATTTCCCTGTGCTGACTGCTGTTTCTTCCATATGCCGGTAATGGGCTGAAAACGCCTGTTTTGGGACTCTGCAGAGAAAGTGTTTGCAGACTGCTGAATCCACACACGGGTTTAACTCTGGAAGTTGAGTGCACACATTGACAACCGTTCTGTTAGATAGCTGCGTTTTGGATTTAGAAGCAGATATTTCCCTGTGCTTACTGCTGTTTCTTCCATATGCCGGTAATGGGCTGAAAACGCCTGTTTTGGGACTCTGCAGAGAAAGGGTTTGCAGACTGCTGAATCCACACACGGATTTAACTCTGGAAGTTGAGTGCACACATTGACAACCGTTCTGTTAGATAGCTGCGTTTTGGATTTAGAAGCAGATATTTCCCTGTGCTGACTGCTGTTTCTTCCATATGCCGGTAATGGGCTGAAAACTCCTGTTTTGGGACACTGCAGAGAAAGTGTTTGCAGACTGCTGAATCCACACACCGGGTTTAACTCTGGAAGTTGAGTGCACACATTGACAACCATTCTGTTAGATAGCTGCGTTTTGGATTTAGAAGCAGATATTTCCCTGTGCTTACTGCTGTTTTTTCCCTATGCCGGTAATGGGCTGAAAACGCCTGTTTTGGGACTCTGCAGAGAAAGTGTTTGCAGACTGCTGAATCCACACACGGGTTTAACTCTGGAAGTTGAGTGCACACATTGACAACCGTTCTGTTAGATAGCTACGTTTTGTATTTAGAAGCAGATATTTCCCTGTGCTTACTGCTGTTTCTTCCATATGCCTGTAATGGGCTGAAAACTCCTGTTTTGGGACTCTGCAGAGAAAGTGTTTGCAGACTGCTGAACCCACACACGGGTTTAACACAGGAAGTTCAGTGCACACATTGACAACCGTTCTGTTAGATAGCTGCGTTTTGGATTTAGAAGCAGATATTTCCCTGTGCTGACTGCTGTTTCTTCCATATGCCGGTAATGGTCTGAAAACGCCTGTTTTGAAACTCTGCAGAGAAAGGGTTTGCAGACTGCTGAACCCACACACGGGTTTAACTCTGGAAGTTGAGTGCACACATTGACAACCGTTCTGTTAGATAGCTGCCTTTTGGATTTAGAAGCAGATATTTCCCTGTGCCTCCTGCTGTTTCTTCCATATGCCGGTAGTGGGCTGAAAACGCCTGTTTTGGGACTCTGCAGAGAAAGGGTTTGCAGACTGCTGAATCCACACACGGGTTTAACTCTGGAAGTTGAGTGCACACATTGACAACCGTTCTGTTAGATAGCTGCGTTTTTGATTTAGAAGCAGATATTTCCCTGTGCTGACTGCTGTTTCCTCCATATGCCGATAATGGGTTGAAAACGCCTGTTTTGGGACTCTGCACAGAAAGTGTTTGCAGACTGCTGAATCCACACACAGGTTTAACTCTGGAAGTTGAGTGCACACATTGACAACCGTTCTGTTTGATAGCTGCCTTTTGGATTTAGAAGCAGATATTTCCCTGTGCTTACCGCTGTTTCTTCCATATGCCGGTAATGGGCTGAAAACGCCTGTTTTGGGACTCTGCAGAGAAAGTGTTTGCAGACTGCTGAATCCACACACGGGTTTACCTCTGGAAGTTGAGTGCACACATTGAAAACCGTTCTGTTAGATAGCTGCGTTTTGGATTTAGAAGCAGATATTTCCCTGTGCTTACTGCTGTTTCTTCCATATGCCGGTAATGGGCTGAAAACGCCTGTTTTGGGACTCTGCAGAGAAAGTGTTTTCAGACTGCTGAATCCACACACGGGTTTAACTCTGGAAGTTGAGTGCACACATTGACAACCGTTCTGTTAGATAGCTGCGTTTTGGATTTAGAAGCAGATATTTCCCTGTGCTTACTATTGTTTCTTCCATATGCCGGTAATGGGCTGAAAACGCCTGTTTTGGGACTCTGCAGAGAAAATGTTTGCAGACTGCTGAATCCACACACGGGTTTAACTCTGGAAGTTGAGTGCACACATTGACAACCGTTCTGTTAGATAGCTGCGTTTTGGATTTAGAAGCAGATACTTCCCTGTGCTGACTGCTGTTTCTTCCATATGCCGGTAGTGGGCTGAAAACGCCTGTTTTGGGACTCTGCAGAGAAAGTGTTTGCAGACTGCTGAATCCACACACGGGTTTAACTCTGGAAGTTGAGTGCACACATTGACAACCGTTCTGTTAGATAGCTGCGTTTTGGATTTAGAAGCAGATATTTCCCTGTGCTTACTGCTGTTTCTTCCATATGCCGGTAATGGGCTGAAAACGCCTGTTTTGGGACTCTGCAGAGAAAGTGTTTGCAGACTGCTGAATCCACACACGGGTTTAACTCTGGAAGTTGAGTGGACACATTGACAACCGTTCTGTTAGATAGCTGCGTTTTGGATTTAGAAGCAGATATTTCCCTGTGCTTACTGCTGTTTCTTCCATATGCCGGTAAAGGGCTGAGAACGTCTGTTTTGGGACTATGCAGAGAAGGTGTTTACAGACTGCTGAATCCACACAAGGGTTTAACTCTGGAAGTTGAGTGCACATATTAACAATCGTTCTGTTAGATTGCTGGGTTTTGGATTTAGAAGCAGATATTTCCCTGTGCTGACTGCTGTTTCTTCCATATGCCGGTAATGGGCTGAAAACGCCTGTTTTGGGACTCTGCAGAGAAAGTGTTTGCAGACTGCTGAATCCACACACGGGTTTAACTCTGGAAGTTGAGTGCACACATTGACAACCGTTCTGTTAGATAGCTGCGTTTTGGATTTAGAAGCAGATATTTCCCTGTGCTGACTGCTGTTTCTTCCATATGCCGGTAATGGGCTAAAAACGCCTGTTTTGGGACTCTGCAGAGAAAGTGTTTGCAGACTGCTGAATCCACACACGGGTTTAACTCTGGAAGTTGAGTGCACACATTGACAACCGTTCTGTTAGATAGCTGCGTTTTGGATTTAGAAGCAGATATTTCCCTGTGCTGACTGCTGTTTCTTCCCTATGCCGGTAAAGGGCTGAAAACGCCTGTTTTGGGACTCTGCAGAGAAAGTGTTTGCAGACTGATGAATCCACACACGGGTTTAACCCTGGAAGTTGAGTGCAAACATTGACAACCGTTCTGTTAGATAGCTGCGTTTTGGATTTAGAAGCAGATATTTCCCTGTGCTTACTGCTGTTTCTTCCATATGCCGGTAATGGGCTGAAAACGCCTGTTTTGGGACTCTGCAGAGAAAGTGTTTGCAGACTGCTGAATCCACACACTGGTTTAACTCTCGAGGTTGAGTGCACATATTGACAACCGTTCTGTTAGATAGCTGCGTTTTGGATTTAGAAGCAGGTATTTCCCTGTGCTGACTGCTGTTTCTTCCATATGCCGGTAATGGGCTGAAAACGCCTGTTTTGGGACTCTGCAGAGAAAGTGTTTGCAGACTGCTGAATCCACACACGGGTTTAACTCTGGAAGTTGAGTGCACACATTGACAACCGTTCTGTTAGATAGCTGCGTTTTGGATTTAGAAGCAGATATTTCCCTGTGCTTACTGCTGTTTCTTCCATATGCCGGTAATGGGCTGAAAACGCCTGTTTTGGGACTCTGCAGAGAAAGTGTTTGCAGACTGCTGAATCCACACACGGGTTTAACTCTGGAAGTTGAGTGCACACATTGACAACCGTTCTGTTAGATAGCTGCGTTTTGGATTTAGAAGCAGATATTTCCCTGTGCTGGCTGCTGTTTCTTCCATATGCCGGTAAAGGGATGAAAACGCCTGTTTTGGGACTGTGCAGAGAAATTGTTTTCAGACTGCTGAATCCACACACGGGTTTAACTCTGGAAGTTGAGTGCACTCATTGAAAACCGTTCTGTTAGATAGCTGCGTTTTGGATTTAGAAGCAAATATTTCCCTGTGCTTACTGCTGTTTCTTCCATATGCCGGTAATGGGCTGAAAACGCCTGTTTTGGGTCTCTGCAGAGAAAGTGTTTGCAGACTGCTGAATCCACACACGGGTTTAACACTGGAAGTTGAGTGCAAACATTGACAACCGTTCTGTTAGATTGCTGCGTTTTGGATTTAGAAGCAGATATTTCCCTGTGCTTACTGCTGTTTCTTCCATATGCCGGTAATGGGCTGAAAACGCCTGTTTTGGGACTCTGCAGAGAAAGTGTTTGCAGACTGCTGAATCCACACACGGGTTTAACTCTGGAAGTTGAGTGCACACATTGACAACCGTTCTGTTAGATAGCTGCATTTTGGATTTAGAAGCAGATATTTCCCTGTGCTGGCTGCTGTTTCTTCCATATGCCGGTAAAGGGCTGAAAACGCCTGTTTTGGGACTCTGCAGAGAAATTGTTTGCAGACTGCTGAATCCACACACGGGTTTAACTCTGGAAGTTGAGTGCACACATTGACAACCGTTCTGTTAGATAGCTGCGTTTTGGATTTAGAAGCAGACATTTCCCTGTGCTTACTGCCGTTTCTCCCATATGCCGGTAATGGGCTGAAAACGCCTGTTTTGGGACTCTTCAGAGAAAGTGTTTGCAGACTGCTGAATCCACACACGGGTTTAACTCTGGAAGTTGAGTGCACACATTGACAACCGTTCTGTTAGATAGCTGCATTTTGGATTTAGAAGCAGATATTTCCCTGTGCTGGCTGCTGTTTCTTCCATATGCGGGTAAAGGGCTGAAAACGCCTGTTTTGGGACTCTGCAGAGAAAGTGTTTGCAGATTGCTGAATCCACACACGGGTTTAACTCTGGAAGTTCAGTGCACACATTGACAACCGTTCTGTTAGATAGCTGCGTTTTGGATTTAGAAGCAGATATTTCTCTGTGCTGACTGCTGTTTCTTCCATATGCCGGTAATGGGCTGAAAACTCCTGTTTTGGGACTCTGAAGAGAAAGTGTTTGCAGACTGCTGAATCCACACACCGGTTTAACTCTGGAAGTTGAGTTCACACATTGACAACCGTTCTGTTAGATAGCTGCGTTTTGGATTTAGAAGCAGATATTTCCCTGTGCTTACTGCTGTTTCTTCCATATGCCGGTAATGGGCTGAAAACGCCTGTTTTGGGACTCTGCAGAGAAAGTGTTTGCAGACTGCTGAATCCACACACGGGTTTAACTCTGGAAGTTGAGTGCACACATTGACAACCGTTCTGTTATATTGCTGCCTTTTGGATTTAGAAGCAGATATTTCCCTGTGCTTACTGCTGTTTCTTCCATATGCCGGTAGTGGGCTGAAAACGCCTGTTTTGGGACTCTGCAGAGAAAGGGTTTGCAGACTGCTGAATCCACACACGGGTTTAACTCTGGAAGTTGAGTGCACACATTGACAACCGTTCTGTTAGATAGCTGCGTTTTTGATTTAGAAGCAGATATTTCCCTGTGCTGACTGCTGTTTCCTCCATATGCCGATAATGGGTTGAAAACGCCTGTTTTGGGACTCTGCAGAGAAAGTGTTTGCAGACTGCTGAATCCACACACAGGTTTAACTCTGGAAGTTGAGTGCACACATTGACAACCGTTCTGTTTGATAGCTGCCTTTTGGATTTAGAAGCAGATATTTCCCTGTGCTTACCGCTGTTTCTTCCATATGCCGGTAATGGGCTGAAAACGCCTGTTTTGGGACTCTGCAGAGAAAGTGTTTGCAGACTGCTGAATCCACACACGGGTTTACCTCTGGAAGTTGAGTGCACACATTGAAAACCGTTCTGTTAGATAGCTGCGTTTTGGATTTAGAAGCAGATATTTCCCTGTGCTTACTGCTGTTTCTTCCATATGCCGGTAATGGGCTGAAAACGCCTGTTTTGGGACTCTGCAGAGAAAGTGTTTGCAGACTGCTGAATCCACACACGGGTTTAACTCTGGAAGTTGAGTGCACACATTGACAACCGTTCTGTTAGATAGCTGCGTTTTGGATTTAGAAGCAGATATTTCCCTGTGCTTACTATTGTTGCTTCCATATGCCGGTAATGGGCTGAAAACGCCTGTTTTGGGACTCTGCAGAGAAAATGTTTGCAGACTGCTGAATCCACACACGGGTTTAACTCTGGAAGTTGAGTGCACACATTGACAACCGTTCTGTTAGATAGCTGCGTTTTGGATTTAGAAGCAGATATTTCCCTGTGCTGACTGCTGTTTCTTCCATATGCCGGTAGTGGGCTGAAAACGCCTGTTTTGGGACTCTGCAGAGAAAGTGTTTGCAGACTGCTGAATCCACACACGGGTTTAACTCTGGAAGTTGAGTGCACACATTGACAACCGTTCTGTTAGATAGCTGCGTTTTGGATTTAGAAGCAGATATTTCCCTGTGCTTACTGCTGTTTCTTCCATATGCCGGTAATGGGCTGAAAACGCCTGTTTTGGGACTCTGCAGAGAAAGTGTTTGCAGACTGCTGAATCCACACACGGGTTTAACTCTGGAAGTTGAGTGGACACATTGACAACCGTTCTGTTAGATAGCTGCGTTTTGGATTTAGAAGCAGATATTTCCCTGTGCTTACTGCTGTTTCTTCCATATGCCGGTAAAGGGCTGAGAACGTCTGTTTTGGGACTATGCAGAGAAAGTGTTTACAGACTGCTGAATCCACACAAGGGTTTAACTCTGGAAGTTGAGTGCACATATTAACAATCGTTCTGTTAGATTGCTGGGTTTTGGATTTAGAAGCAGATATTTCCCTGTGCTGACTGCTGTTTCTTCCATATGCCGGTAATGGGCTGAAAACGCCTGTTTTGGGACTCTGCAGAGAAAGTGTTTGCAGACTGCTGAATCCACACACGGGTTTAACTCTGGAAGTTGAGTGCACACATTGACAACCGTTCTGTTAGATAGCTGCGTTTTGGATTTAGAAGCAGATATTTCCCTGTGCTGACTGCTGTTTCTTCCATATGCCGGTAATGGGCTAAAAACGCCTGTTTTGGGACTCTGCAGAGAAAGTGTTTGCAGACTGCTGAATCCACACACGGGTTTAACTCTGGAAGTTGAGTGCACACATTGACAACCGTTCTGTTAGATAGCTGCGTTTTGGATTTAGAAGCAGATATTTCCCTGTGCTGACTGCTGTTTCTTCCCTATGCCGGTAAAGGGCTGAAAACGCCTGTTTTGGGACTCTGCAGAGAAAGTGTTTGCAGACTGCTGAATCCACACACGGGTTTAACCGTGGAAGTTGAGTGCAAACATTGACAACCGTTCTGTTCGATAGCTGCGTTTTGGATTTAGAAGCAGATATTTCCCTGTGCTGGCTGCTGTTTCTTCCATATGCCGGTAAAGGGCTGAAAACGCCTGTTTTGGGACTCTGCAGAGAAAGTGTTTGCAGATTGCTGAATCCACACACGGGTTTAACTCTGGAAGTTCAGTGCACACATTGACAACCGTTCTGTTAGATAGCTGCGTTTTGGATTTAGAAGCAGATATTTCCCTGTGCTTACTGCTGTTTCTTCCATATGCCGGTAATGGGCTGAAAACTCCTGTTTTGGGACTCTGAAGAGAAAGTGTTTGCAGACTGCTGAATCCACACACCGGTTTAACTCTGGAAGTTGAGTTCACACATTGACAACCGTTCTGTTAGATAGCTGCGTTTTGGATTTAGAAGCAGATATTTCCCTGTGCTTACTGCTGTTTCTTCCATATGCCGGTAATGGGCTGAAAACGCCTGTTTTGGGACTCTGCAGAGAAAGTGTTTGCAGACTGCTGAATCCACACACGGGTTTAACTCTGGAAGTTGAGTGCACACATTGACAACCGTTCTGTTATATTGCTGCGTTTTGGATTTAGAAGCAGATATTTCCCTGTGCTTACTGCTGTTTCTTCCATATGCCGGTAGTGGGCTGAAAACGCCTGTTTTGGGACTCTGCAGAGAAAGTGTTTGCAGACTGCTGAATCCACACACGGGTTTAACTCTGGAAGTTGAGTGCACACATTGACAACCGTTCTGTTAGATAGCTGCGTTTTGGATTTAGAAGCAGATATTTCCCTGTGCTTACTGCTGTTTCTTCCATATGCCGGTAATGGGCTGAAAACGCCTGTTTTGGGACTCTGCAGAGAAAGGGTTTGCAGACTGCTGAATCCACACACGGATTTAACTCTGGAAGTTGAGTGCACACATTGACAACCGTTCTGTTAGATAGCTGCGTTTTGGATTTAGAAGCAGATATTTCCCTGTGCTGACTGCTGTTTCTTCCATATGCCGGTAATGGGCTGAAAACTCCTGTTTTGGGACACTGCAGAGAAAGTGTTTGCAGACTGCTGAATCCACACACCGGGTTTAACTCTGGAAGTTGAGTGCACACATTGACAACCATTCTGTTAGATAGCTGCGTTTTGGATTTAGAAGCAGATATTTCCCTGTGCTTACTGCTGTTTTTTCCCTATGCCGGTAATGGGCTTAAAACGCCTGTTTTGGGACTCTGCAGAGAAAGTGTTTGCAGACTGCTGAATCCACACACGGGTTTAACTCTGGAAGTTGAGTGCACACATTGACAACCGTTCTGTTAGATAGCTACGTTTTGTATTTAGAAGCAGATATTTCCCTGTGCTTACTGCTGTTTCTTCCATATGCCTGTAATGGGCTGAAAACTCCTGTTTTGGGACGCTGCAGAGAAAGTGTTTGCAGACTGCTGAACCCACACACGGGTTTAACACTGGAAGTTCAGTGCACACATTGACAACCGTTCTGTTAGATAGCTGCGTTTTGGATTTAGAAGCAGATATTTCCCTGTGCTGACTGCTGTTTCTTCCATATGCCGGTAATGGTCTGAAAACGCCTGTTTTGAAACTCTGCAGAGAAAGGGTTTGCAGACTGCTGAACCCACACACGGGTTTAACTCTGGAAGTTGAGTGCACACATTGACAACCGTTCTGTTAGATAGCTGCCTTTTGGATTTAGAAGCAGATATTTCCCTGTGCCTCCTGCTGTTTCTTCCATATGCCGGTAATGGGCTGAAAACGCCTGTTTTGGGACTCTGCAGAGAAAGTGTTTGCAGACTGCTGAATCCACACACGGGTTTAACTCTGGAAGTTGAGTGCACACATTGACAACCGTTCTGTTAGATAGCTGCGTTTTTGATTTAGAAGCAGATATTTCCCTGTGCTGACTGCTGTTTCCTCCATATGCCGATAATGGGTTGAAAACGCCTGTTTTGGGACTCTGCAGAGAAAGTGTTTGCAGACTGCTGAATCCACACACAGGTTTAACTCTGGAAGTTGAGTGCACACATTGACAACCGTTCTGTTTGATAGCTGCCTTTTGGATTTAGAAGCAGATATTTCCCTGTGCTTACCGCTGTTTCTTCCATATGCCTGTAATGGGCTGAAAACGCCTGTTTTGGGACTCTGCAGAGAAAGTGTTTGCAGACTGCTGAATCCACACACGGGTTTACCTCTGGAAGTTGAGTGCACACATTGAAAACCGTTCTGTTAGATAGCTGCGTTTTGGATTTAGAAGCAGATATTTCCCTGTGCTTACTGCTGTTTCTTCCATATGCCGGTAATGGGCTGAAAACGCCTGTTTTGGGACTCTGCAGAGAAAGTGTTTGCAGACTGCTGAATCCACACACGGGTTTAACTCTGGAAGTTGAGTGCACACATTGACAACCGTTCTGTTAGATAGCTGCGTTTTGGATTTAGAAGCAGATATTTCCCTGTGCTTACTATTGTTTCTTCCATATGCCGGTAATGGGCTGAAAACGCCTGTTTTGGGACTCTGCAGAGAAAATGTTTGCAGACTGCTGAATCCACACACGGGTTTAACTCTGGAAGTTGAGTGCACACATTGACAACCGTTCTGTTAGATAGCTGCGTTTTGGATTTAGAAGCAGATATTTCCCTGTGCTGACTGCTGTTTCTTCCATATGCCGGTAGTGGGCTGAAAACGCCTGTTTTGGGACTCTGCAGAGAAAGTGTTTGCAGACTGCTGAATCCACACACGGGTTTAACTCTGGAAGTTGAGTGCACACATTGACAACCGTTCTGTTAGATAGCTGCGTTTTGGATTTAGAAGCAGATATTTCCCTGTGCTTACTGCTGTTTCTTCCATATGCCGGTAATGGGCTGAAAACGCCTGTTTTGGGACTCTGCAGAGAAAGTGTTTGCAGACTGCTGAATCCACACACGGGTTTAACTCTGGAAGTTGAGTGGACACATTGACAACCGTTCTGTTAGATAGCTGCGTTTTGGATTTAGAAGCAGATATTTCCCTGTGCTTACTGCTGTTTCTTCCATATGCCGGTAAAGGGCTGAGAACGTCTGTTTTGGGACTATGCAGAGAAAGTGTTTACAGACTGCTGAATCCACACAAGGGTTTAACTCTGGAAGTAGAGTGCACATATTAACAATCGTTCTGTTAGATTGCTGGGTTTTGGATTTAGAAGCAGATATTTCCCTGTGCTGACTGCTGTTTCTTCCATATGCCGGTAATGGGCTGAAAACGCCTGTTTTGGGACTCTGCAGAGAAAGTGTTTGCAGACTGCTGAATCCACACACGGGTTTAACTCTGGAAGTTGAGTGCACACATTGACAACCGTTCTGTTAGATAGCTGCGTTTTGGATTTAGAAGCAGATATTTCCCTGTGCTGACTGCTGTTTCTTCCATATGCCGGTAATGGGCTAAAAACGCCTGTTTTGGGACTCTGCAGAGAAAGTGTTTGCAGACTGCTGAATCCACACACGGGTTTAACTCTGGAAGTTGAGTGCACACATTGACAACCGTTCTGTTAGATTGCTGCGTTTTGGATTTAGAAGCAGATATTTCCCTGTGCTGACTGCTGATTCTTCCTTATGCCGGTAATGGGCTGAAAACGCCTGTTTTGGGACTCTGCACAGAAAGTGTTTGCAGACTGCTGAATCCACACACGGGTTTAACTCTGGAAGTTGAGTGCACACATTGACAACGGTTCTGTTAGATAGCTGCGTTTTGGATTTAGAAGCAGATATTTCCCTGTGCTGACTGCTGTTTCTTCCATATGCCGGTAATGGGCTGAAAACGCCTGTTTTGGGACTCTGCAGAGAAAGTGTTTGCAGACTGCTGAATCCACACACCGGTTTAACTCTGGAAGTTGAGTGCACACATTGACAACCGTTCTGTTAGATAGCTGCGTTTGGGATTTAGAAGCAGATATTTCCCTCTGCTGACTGCTGTTTCTTCCATATGCCGGTAATGGTCTGAAAACGCCTGTTTTGGAACTCTGCAGAGAAAGGGTTTGCAGACTGCTGAATCCACACACGGGTTTAACTCTGGAAGTTGAGTGCACACATTGACAACCGTTCTGTTAGATAGCTGCGTTTTGGATATAGAAGCAGATATTTCCCTCTGCCTCCTGCTGTTTCTTCCATATGCCGGTAATGGGCTGAAAACGCCTGTTTTGGGACTCTGCAGAGAAAGTGTTTGCAGACTCCTGAATCCAAACACGGGTTTAACTCTGGAAGTTGAGTGCACACACTGACAACCGTACTGTTAGATAGCTGCATTTTGGATTTAGAAGCAGATATTTCCCTGTGCTGACTGCTGTTTCTTCCATATGCCGGTAATGGGCTGAAAACGCCTGTTTTGGGACTCTGCAGAGAAAGTGTTTGAAGACTGCTGAATCCAAACAAGGGTTTAACTCTGGAAGTTGAGTGCACACATTGACAACCGTACTGTTAGATAGCTGCATTTTGCTTTTAGAAGCAGATAGTTCCCTGTGCTTACTGCTATTTCTTCCCTAGGCCGGTAATAGGCTGAAAACGCCTGTTTTGGGACTCTGCAGAGAAAGTGTTTGCGGAGTGATGAATCCGCACACGGGTTGAACTCTGGAAGTTGAGTGCACACATTGACAACCGTTCTGTTAGATAGCTGCCTTTTGGATTTAGAAGCAGATATTTCCCTGTGCTGACTGCTGTTTCTTCCATATGCCGGTAATGGGCTGAAAACGCCTGTTTTGGGACTCTGCAGAGAAAGTGTTTTCAGACTGCTGAATCCACACACGGGTTTAACTCTGGAAGTTGAGTACACACATTGACAACCGTTCAGTTAGATAGCTGCCTTTTGGATTTAGAAGCAGATATTTCCCTGTGCTGACTGCTGTTTCTTCCATATGCCGGTAATGGGCTGAAAACGCCTGTTTTGGGACTCTGCAGAGCAAGTGTTTGCAGACTGCTGAATCCACACACGGGTTTAACTCTGGAAGTTGAGTGCACACATTGACAACCGTTCTGTTAGATAGCTGCGTTTTGGATTTAGAAGCAGATATTTCCTGTGCTTACTGCTGTTTCTTCCTTATGCCGGTAATGGGCTGAAAACGCCTGTTTTGGGACTCTGCAGAGAAAGTGTTTGCAGACTGCTGAATCCACACACGGGTTTAACTCTGGAAGTTGAGTGGGCACATTGACAACCGTTCTGTTAGATAGCTGCGTTTTGAATTTAGAAGCAGATATTTCCCTGTGCTTACTGCTGTTTCTTCCATATGCCGGTAAAGGGCTGAGAACGTCTGTTTTGGGACTCTGCAGAGAAAGTGTTTACAGACTGCTGAATCCACACAAGGGTTTAACTCTGGAAGTTGAGTGCACATATTAACAATCGTTCTGTTAGATTGCTGGTTTTTGGATTTAGAAGCCGATATTTCCCTGTGCTGACTGCTGTTTCTTCCATATGCCGGTAATGGGCTGAAAACGCCTGTTTTGGGACTCTGCAGAGAAAGTGTTTGCAGACTGCTGAATCCACACACGGGTTTAACTCTGGAAGTTGAGTGCACACATTGACAACCGTTCTGTTAGATAGCTGCGTTTTGGATTTAGAAGCAGATATTTCCCTGTGCTGACTGCTGTTTCTTCCATATGCCGGTAATGGGCTAAAAACGCCTGTTTTGGGACTCTGCAGAGAAAGTGTTTGCAGACTGCTGAATCCACACACCGGTTTAACTCTGGAAGTTGAGTGCACACATTGACAACCATTCTGTTAGATAGCTGCGTTTTGGATTTAGAAGCAGATATTTCCCTGTGCTTACTGCTGTTTTTTCCCTATGCCGGTAATGGGCTGAAAACGCCTGTTTTGGGACTCTGCAGAGAAAGTGTTTGCAGACTGCTGAATCCACACACCGGTTTAACTCTGGAAGTTGAGTGCACACATTGACAACCGTTCTGTTAGATAGCTACGTTTTGTATTTAGAAGCAGATATTTCCCTGTGCTTACTGCTGTTTCTTCCATATGCCTGTAATGGGCTGAAAACTCCTGTTTTGGGACGCTGCAGAGAAAGTGTTTGCAGACTGCTGAATCCACACACGGGTTTAACACTGGAAGTTCAGTGCACACATTGACAACCATTCTGTTAGATAGCTGCGTTTTGGATTTAGAAGCAGATATTTCCCTGTGCTGACTGCTGTTTCTTCCATATGCCGGTAATGGTCTGAAAATGCCTGTTTTGGGACTCTGCAGAGAAAGGGTTTGCAGACTGCTGAACCCACACACGGGTTTAACTCTGGAAGTTGAGTGCACACATTGACAACCGTTCTGTTAGATAGCTGCCTTTTGGATTTAGAAGCAGATATTTCCCTGTGCCTCCTGCTGTTTCTTCCATATGCCGGTAGTGGGCTGAAAACGCCTGTTTTGGGACTCTGCAGAGAAAGTGTTTGCAGACTGCTGAATCCACACACGGGTTTAACTCTGGAAGTTGAGTGCACACATTGACAACCGTACTGTTAGATAGCTGCATTTTGGATTTAGAAGCAGATATTACCCTGTGCTGACTGCTGTTTCTTCCATATGCCGGTAATGGGCTGAAAACGCCTGTTTTGGGACTCTTCAGAGAAAGTGTTTGCAGACTGCTGAATCCAAACACGGGTTTAACTCTGGAAGTTGAGTGCACACATTGACAACCGTACTGTTAGATAGCTGCATTTTGGATTTAGAAGCAGATATTTCCCTGTGCTTACTGCTATTTCTTCCCTAGGCCGGTAAAGGGCTGAAAACGCCTGTTTTGGGACTCTGCAGAGAAAGTGTTTGCGGAGTGATGAATCCGCACACGGGTTTAACTCTGGAAGTTGAGTGCACACATTGACAACCGTTCTGTTAGATAGCTGCGTTTTGGATTTAGAAGCAGATATTTCCCTGTGCTGACTGCTGTTTCTTCCATATGCCGGTAACGGGCAGAAAACGCCTGTTTTGGGTCTCTGCAGAGAAAGTGTTTGCAGACTGCTGAATCCACACACCGGTTTATCTGTGGAAGTTGAGTGCTCACATTGACAACAGTTCTGCTAGATAGCTGCATTTTGGTTTTAGAAGCAGACATATCCCTGTGCTTACTGCTGTTTCTTCCATATGCCGGAAATGGGCAGAAAACTCCTATTTTGGGTCTCTGCAGAGAAAGTGTTTGCAGACTGCTGAATCCACACACGGGTTTAACTCTGGAAGTTCAGTGCACACATTGACAACCGTTCTGTTAGATAGCTGCGTTTTGGATTTAGAAGCAGATATTTCCCTGTGCTTACTGCTGTTTCTTCCATATGCCGGTAATGGGCTGAAAACGCCTGTTTTGGGACTCTGCAGAGAAATTGTTTGCAGACTGCTGAATCCACACACGGGTTTAACTCTGGAAGTTGAGTGCACACATTGACAACCGTTCTGTTAGATAGCTGCGTTTTGGATTTAGAAGCAGATATTTCCCTGTGCTTACTGCTGTTTCTTCCATATGCCGGTAATGGGCTGAAAACGCCTGTTTTGGGACTCTGCAGAGAAAGTGTTTGCAGACTGCTGAATCCACACACGGGTTTAACTCTGGAAGTTGAGTGGGCACATTGACAACCGTTCTGTTAGATAGCTGCGTTTTGAATTTAGAAGCAGATATTTCCCTGTGCTTACTGCTGTTTCTTCCATATGCCGGTAAAGGGCTGAGAACGTCTGTTTTGGGACTCTGCAGAGAAAGTGTTTGCAGACTGCTGAATCCACACACCGGTTTAACTCTGGAAGTTGAGTGCACACATTGACAACCGTTCTGTTAGATAGCTGCGTTTTGGATTTAGAAGCAGATATTTCCCTGTGCTTACTGCGGTTTCTTCCATATGCAGGTAATGGACGGAAAACGCCTGTTTTGAGAACCTGCAGAGAAAGTGTTTGCAGACTGCTGAATCCACACACGGGTTTAACTCTGGAAGTTGAGTGCACACATTGACAACCGTTCTGTTAGATAGCTGCGTTTTGGATTTAGAAGCAGATATTTCCCTGTGCTTACTGCTGTTTCTTCCATATGCAGGTAATGGACGGAAAACGCCTGTTTTGGGAACCTGCAGAGAAAGTGTTTGCAGACTGCTGAATCCACACACGGGTTTAACTCTGGAAGTTGAGTGCACACATTGACAACCGTTCTGTTAGATAGCTACGTTTTGGATTTAGAAGCAGACATTTCCCTGTGCTTACTGCTGTTTCTTCCATATGGCTGTAATGGGCTGAAAACTCCTGTTTTGGGACTCTGCAGAGTAAGTGTTTGCAGACTGCTGAATCCACACACGGGTTTAACTCTGGAAGTTGAGTGCACACATTGACAACCGTTCTGTTAGATTGCTGCGTTTTGGATTTAGAAGCAGACATTTCCCTGTGCTTACTGCTCTATCTTCCATATGATGGTAATGGGCTGAAAACGCCTGTTTTGGGACTCTGCAGAGAAAGTGTTTGCAGACTGCTGAATCCACACACGGGTTTAACTCTGGAAGTTGAGTGCACACATTGACAACCGTTCTTTTAGATAGCTGCATTTTGGATTTAGAAGCAGATATTTCCCTGTGCTGGCTGCTGTTTCTTCCATATGCCGGTAATGGGATGAAAACGCCTGTTTTGGGACTCTGCAGAGAAAGTGTTTGCAGACTGCTGAATCCACACACGGGTTTAACTCTGGAAGTTGAGTGCACACATTGACAACCGTTCTGTTATATAGCTGCGTTTTGGATTTAGAAGCCGATATTTCCCTGTGCTGACTGCTGTTTCTTCCATATGCCGGTAATGGGCTGAAAACGCCTGTTTTGGGACTCTGCAGAGAAAGAGTTAGCAGACTGCTGAATCCACACACGGGTTTAACTCTGGAAGTTGAGTGCACACATTGACAACCGTTTTGTTAGATAGCTGCGTTTTGGATTTAGAAGCAGATATTTCCCTGTGCTGACTGCTGTTTCTTCCATATGCCGGTAATGGGCTGAAAACGCCTGTTTTGGGACTCTGCAGAGAAAGGGTTTGCAGACTGCTGAATCCACACAGGGGTTTAACTCTAGAAGTTGAGTGCACACATTGACAACCGTTCTGTTAGATAGCTGCGTTTTGGATTTAGAAGCAGATATTTCCCTGTGCTTACTGCTGTTTCTTCCATATGCCGGTAATGGGCTGAAAACGCCTGTTTTGGGACTCTGCAGAGAAAGTGTTTGCAGACTGCTGAATCCACACACGGGTTTAACTCTGGACGTTGAGTGCACACATTGACAACCGTTCTGTTAGATAGCTGCGTTTTGGATTTAAAAGCCGATATTTCCCTGTGCTGACTGCTGTTTCTTCCATATGCCGGTAATGGGCTGAAAACGCCTGTTTTGGGACTCTGCACAGAAAGTGTTTGCAGACTGCTGAATCCACACACGGGTTTAACTCTGGAAGTTGAGTGCACACATTGACAACGGTTCTGTTAGATAGCTGCGTTTTGGATTTAGAAGCAGATATTTCCCTGTGCTTACTGCTGTTTCTTCCATATGCCGGTAATGGGCTGAAAACGCCTGTTTTGGGACTCTGCAGAGAAAGGGTTTGCAGACTGTTGAATCCACACACGGATTTAACTCTGGAAGTTGAGTGCACACATTGACAACCGTTCTGTTAGATAGCTGCGTTTTGGATTTAGAAGCAGATATTTCCCTGTGCTGACTGCTGTTTCTTCCATATGCCGGTAATGGGCTGAAAACTCCTGTTTTGGGACACTGCAGAGAAAGTGTTTGCAGACTGCTGAATCCACACACCGGTTTAACTCTGGAAGTTGAGTGCACACATTGACAACCATTCTGTTAGATAGCTGCGTTTTGGATTTAGAAGCAGATATTTCCCTGTGCTTACTGCTGTTTTTTCCCTATGCCGGTAATGGGCTGAAAACGCCTGTTTTGGGACTCTGCAGAGAAAGTGTTTGCAGACTGCTGAATCCACACACCGGTTTAACTCTGGAAGTTGAGTGCACACATTGACAACCGTTCTGTTAGATAGCTACGTTTTGTATTTAGAAGCAGATATTTCCCTGTGCTTACTGCTGTTTCTTCCATATGCCTGTAATGGGCTGAAAACTCCTGTTTTGGGACGCTGCAGAGAAAGTGTTTGCAGACTGCTGAATCCACACACGGGTTTAACACTGGAAGTTCAGTGCACACATTGACAACCATTCTGTTAGATAGCTGCGTTTTGGATTTAGAAGCAGATATTTCCCTGTGCTGACTGCTGTTTCTTCCATATGCCGGTAATGGTCTGAAAACGCCTGTTTTGGGACTCTGCAGAGAAAGGGTTTGCAGACTGCTGAACCCACACACGGGTTTAACTCTGGAAGTTGAGTGCACACATTGACAACCGTTCTGTTAGATAGCTGCGTTTTGGATTTAGAAGCAGATATTTCCCTGTGCCTCCTGCTGTTTCTTCCATATGCCGGTAGTGGGCTGAAAACGCCTGTTTTGGGACTCTGCAGAGAAAGTGTTTGCAGACTGCTGAATCCACACACGGGTTTAACTCTGGAAGTTGAGTGCACACATTGACAACCGTTCTGTTAGATAGCTGCGTTTTGGATTTAGAAGCAGATATTTCCCTGTGCTGACTGCTGTTTCTTCCATATGCCGGTAATGGGCTGAAAACTCCTGTTTTGGGACACTGCAGAGAAAGTGTTTGCAGACTGCTGAATCCACACACCGGTTTAACTCTGGAAGTTGAGTGCACACATTGACAACCATTCTGTTAGATAGCTGCGTTTTGGATTTAGAAGCAGATATTTCCCTGTGCTTACTGCTGTTTTTTCCCTATGCCGGTAATGGGCTGAAAACGCCTGTTTTGGGACTCTGCAGAGAAAGTGTTTGCAGACTGCTGAATCCACACACCGGTTTAACTCTGGAAGTTGAGTGCACACATTGACAACCGTTCTGTTAGATAGCTACGTTTTGTATTTAGAAGCAGATATTTCCCTGTGCTTACTGCTGTTTCTTCCATATGCCTGTAATGGGCTGAAAACTCCTGTTTTGGGACGCTGCAGAGAAAGTGTTTGCAGACTGCTGAATCCACACACGGGTTTAACACTGGAAGTTCAGTGCACACATTGACAACCATTCTGTTAGATAGCTGCGTTTTGGATTTAGAAGCAGATATTTCCCTGTGCTGACTGCTGTTTCTTCCATATGCCGGTAATGGTCTGAAAACGCCTGTTTTGGGACTCTGCAGAGAAAGGGTTTGCAGACTGCTGAACCCACACACGGGTTTAACTCTGGAAGTTGAGTGCACACATTGACAACCGTTCTGTTAGATAGCTGCCTTTTGGATTTAGAAGCAGATATTTCCCTGTGCCTCCTGCTGTTTCTTCCATATGCCGGTAGTGGGCTGAAAACGCCTGTTTTGGGACTCTGCAGAGAAAGTGTTTGCAGACTGCTGAATCCACACACGGGTTTAACTCTGGAAGTTGAGTGCACACATTGACAACCGTACTGTTAGATAGCTGCATTTTGGATTTAGAAGCAGATATTACCCTGTGCTGACTGCTGTTTCTTCCATATGCCGGTAATGGGCTGAAAACGCCTGTTTTGGGACTCTTCAGAGAAAGTGTTTGCAGACTGCTGAATCCAAACACGGGTTTAACTCTGGAAGTTGAGTGCACACATTGACAACCGTACTGTTAGATAGCTGCATTTTGGATTTAGAAGCAGATATTTCCCTGTGCTTACTGCTATTTCTTCCCTAGGCCGGTAAAGGGCTGAAAACGCCTGTTTTGGGACTCTGCAGAGAAAGTGTTTGCGGAGTGATGAATCCGCACACGGGTTTAACTCTGGAAGTTGAGTGCACACATTGACAACCGTTCTGTTAGATAGCTGCGTTTTGGATTTAGAAGCAGATATTTCCCTGTGCTGACTGCTGTTTCTTCCATATGCCGGTAACGGGCAGAAAACGCCTGTTTTGGGTCTCTGCAGAGAAAGTGTTTGCAGACTGCTGAATCCACACACCGGTTTATCTGTGGAAGTTGAGTGCTCACATTGACAACAGTTCTGCTAGATAGCTGCATTTTGGTTTTAGAAGCAGACATATCCCTGTGCTTACTGCTGTTTCTTCCATATGCCGGAAATGGGCAGAAAACTCCTATTTTGGGTCTCTGCAGAGAAAGTGTTTGCAGACTGCTGAATCCACACACGGGTTTAACTCTGGAAGTTGAGTGCACACATTGACAACCGTTCTGTTAGATAGCTGCGTTTTGGATTTAGAAGCAGATATTTCCCTGTGCTTACTGCTGTTTCTTCCATATGCCGGTAATGGGCTGAAAACGCCTGTTTTGGGACTCTGCAGAGAAATTGTTTGCAGACTGCTGAATCCACACACGGGTTTAACTCTGGAAGTTGAGTGCACACATTGACAACCGTTCTGTTAGATAGCTGCGTTTTGGATTTAGAAGCAGATATTTCCCTGTGCTTACTGCTGTTTCTTCCATATGCCGGTAATGGGCTGAAAACGCCTGTTTTGGGACTCTGCAGAGAAAGTGTTTGCAGACTGCTGAATCCACACACGGGTTTAACTCTGGAAGTTGAGTGGGCACATTGACAACCGTTCTGTTAGATAGCTGCGTTTTGAATTTAGAAGCAGATATTTCCCTGTGCTTACTGCTGTTTCTTCCATATGCCGGTAAAGGGCTGAGAACGTCTGTTTTGGGACTCTGCAGAGAAAGTGTTTGCAGACTGCTGAATCCACACACCGGTTTAACTCTGGAAGTTGAGTGCACACATTGACAACCGTTCTGTTAGATAGCTGCGTTTTGGATTTAGAAGCAGATATTTCCCTGTGCTTACTGCGGTTTCTTCCATATGCAGGTAATGGACGGAAAACGCCTGTTTTGGGAACCTGCAGAGAAAGTGTTTGCAGACTGCTGAATCCACACACGGGTTTAACTCTGGAAGTTGAGTGCACACATTGACAACCGTTCTGTTAGATAGCTACGTTTTGGATTTAGAAGCAGACATTTCCCTGTGCTTACTGCTGTTTCTTCCATATGGCTGTAATGGGCTGAAAACTCCTGTTTTGGGACTCTGCAGAGTAAGTGTTTGCAGACTGCTGAATCCACACACGGGTTTAACTCTGGAAGTTGAGTGCACACATTGACAACCGTTCTGTTAGATTGCTGCGTTTTGGATTTAGAAGCAGACATTTCCCTGTGCTTACTGCTCTATCTTCCATATGATGGTAATGGGCTGAAAACGCCTGTTTTGGGACTCTGCAGAGAAAGTGTTTGCAGACTGCTGAATTCACACACGGGTTTAACTCTGGAAGTTGAGTGCACACATTGACAACCGTTCTTTTAGATAGCTGCATTTTGGATTTAGAAGCAGATATTTCCCTGTGCTGGCTGCTGTTTCTTCCATATGCCGGTAATGGGATGAAAACGCCTGTTTTGGGACTCTGCAGAGAAAGTGTTTGCAGACTGCTGAATCCACACACGGGTTTAACTCTGGAAGTTGAGTGCACACATTGACAACCCTTCTGTTATATAGCTGCGTTTTGGATTTAGAAGCCGATATTTCCCTGTGCTGACTGCTGTTTCTTCCATATGCCGGTAATGGGCTGAAAACGCCTGTTTTGGGACTCTGCAGAGAAAGAGTTAGCAGACTGCTGAATCCACACACGGGTTGAACTCTGGAAGTTGAGTGCACACATTGACAACCGTTTTGTTAGATAGCTGCGTTTTGGATTTAGAAGCAGATATTTCCCTGTGCTGACTGCTGTTTCTTCCATATGCCGGTAATGGGCTGAAAACGCCTGTTTTGGGACTCTGCAGAGAAAGGGTTTGCAGACTGCTGAATCCACACAGGGGTTTAACTCTGGAAGTTGAGTGCACACATTGACAACCGTTCTGTTAGATAGCTGCGTTTTGGATTTAGAAGCAGATATTTCCCTGTGCTTACTGCTGTTTCTTCCATATGCCGGTAATGGGCTGAAAACGCCTGTTTTGGGACTCTGCAGAGAAAGTGTTTGCAGACTGCTGAATCCACACACGGGTTTAACTCTGGACGTTGAGTGCACACATTGACAACCGTTCTGTTAGATAGCTGCGTTTTGGATTTAAAAGCCGATATTTCCCTGTGCTGACTGCTGTTTCTTCCATATGCCGGTAATGGGCTGAAAACGCCTGTTTTGGGACTCTGCACAGAAAGTGTTTGCAGACTGCTGAATCCACACACGGGTTTAACTCTGGAAGTTGAGTGCACACATTGACAACGGTTCTGTTAGATAGCTGCGTTTTGGATTTAGAAGCAGATATTTCCCTGTGCTTACTGCTGTTTCTTCCATATGCCGGTAATGGGCTGAAAACGCCTGTTTTGGGACTCTGCAGAGAAAGGGTTTGCAGACTGTTGAATCCACACACGGATTTAACTCTGGAAGTTGAGTGCACACATTGACAACCGTTCTGTTAGATAGCTGCGTTTTGGATTTAGAAGCAGATATTTCCCTGTGCTGACTGCTGTTTCTTCCATATGCCGGTAATGGGCTGAAAACTCCTGTTTTGGGACACTGCAGAGAAAGTGTTTGCAGACTGCTGAATCCACACACCGGTTTAACTCTGGAAGTTGAGTGCACACATTGACAACCATTCTGTTAGATAGCTGCGTTTTGGATTTAGAAGCAGATATTTCCCTGTGCTTACTGCTGTTTTTTCCCTATGCCGGTAATGGGCTGAAAACGCCTGTTTTGGGACTCTGCAGAGAAAGTGTTTGCAGACTGCTGAATCCACACACCGGTTTAACTCTGGAAGTTGAGTGCACACATTGACAACCGTTCTGTTAGATAGCTACGTTTTGTATTTAGAAGCAGATATTTCCCTGTGCTTACTGCTGTTTCTTCCATATGCCTGTAATGGGCTGAAAACTCCTGTTTTGGGACGCTGCAGAGAAAGTGTTTGCAGACTGCTGAATCCACACACGGGTTTAACACTGGAAGTTCAGTGCACACATTGACAACCATTCTGTTAGATAGCTGCGTTTTGGATTTAGAAGCAGATATTTCCCTGTGCTGACTGCTGTTTCTTCCATATGCCGGTAATGGTCTGAAAATGCCTGTTTTGGGACTCTGCAGAGAAAGGGTTTGCAGACTGCTGAACCCACACACGGGTTTAACTCTGGAAGTTGAGTGCACACATTGACAACCGTTCTGTTAGATAGCTGCCTTTTGGATTTAGAAGCAGATATTTCCCTGTGCCTCCTGCTGTTTCTTCCATATGCCGGTAGTGGGCTGAAAACGCCTGTTTTGGGACTCTGCAGAGAAAGTGTTTGCAGACTGCTGAATCCACACACGGGTTTAACTCTGGAAGTTGAGTGCACACATTGACAACCGTACTGTTAGATAGCTGCATTTTGGATTTAGAAGCAGATATTACCCTGTGCTGACTGCTGTTTCTTCCATATGCCGGTAATGGGCTGAAAACGCCTGTTTTGGGACTCTTCAGAGAAAGTGTTTGCAGACTGCTGAATCCAAACACGGGTTTAACTCTGGAAGTTGAGTGCACACATTGACAACCGTACTGTTAGATAGCTGCATTTTGGATTTAGAAGCAGATATTTCCCTGTGCTTACTGCTATTTCTTCCCTAGGCCGGTAAAGGGCTGAAAACGCCTGTTTTGGGACTCTGCAGAGAAAGTGTTTGCGGAGTGATGAATCCGCACACGGGTTTAACTCTGGAAGTTGAGTGCACACATTGACAACCGTTCTGTTAGATAGCTGCGTTTTGGATTTAGAAGCAGATATTTCCCTGTGCTGACTGCTGTTTCTTCCATATGCCGGTAACGGGCAGAAAACGCCTGTTTTGGGTTTCTGCAGAGAAAGTGTTTGCAGACTGCTGAATCCACACACCGGTTTATCTGTGGAAGTTGAGTGCTCACATTGACAACAGTTCTGCTAGATAGCTGCATTTTGGTTTTAGAAGCAGACATATCCCTGTGCTTACTGCTGTTTCTTCCATATGCCGGAAATGGGCAGAAAACTCCTATTTTGGGTCTCTGCAGAGAAAGTGTTTGCAGACTGCTGAATCCACACACGGGTTTAACTCTGGAAGTTGAGTGCACACATTGACAACCGTTCTGTTAGATAGCTGCGTTTTGGATTTAGAAGCAGATATTTCCCTGTGCTTACTGCTGTTTCTTCCATATGCCGGTAATGGGCTGAAAACGCCTGTTTTGGGACTCTGCAGAGAAATTGTTTGCAGACTGCTGAATCCACACACGGGTTTAACTCTGGAAGTTGAGTGCACACATTGACAACCGTTCTGTTAGATAGCTGCGTTTTGGATTTAGAAGCAGATATTTCCCTGTGCTTACTGCTGTTTCTTCCATATGCCGGTAATGGGCTGAAAACGCCTGTTTTGGGACTCTGCAGAGAAAGTGTTTGCAGACTGCTGAATCCACACACGGGTTTAACTCTGGAAGTTGAGTGGGCACATTGACAACCGTTCTGTTAGATAGCTGCGTTTTGAATTTAGAAGCAGATATTTCCCTGTGCTTACTGCTGTTTCTTCCATATGCCGGTAAAGGGCTGAGAACGTCTGTTTTGGGACTCTGCAGAGAAAGTGTTTGCAGACTGCTGAATCCACACACCGGTTTAACTCTGGAAGTTGAGTGCACACATTGACAACCGTTCTGTTAGATAGCTGCGTTTTGGATTTAGAAGCAGATATTTCCCTGTGCTTACTGCTGTTTCTTCCATATGCAGGTAATGGACGGAAAACGCCTGTTTTGGGAACCTGCAGAGAAAGTGTTTGCAGACTGCTGAATCCACACACGGGTTTAACTCTGGAAGTTGAGTGCACACATTGACAACCGTTCTGTTAGATAGCTGCGTTTTGGATTTAGAAGCAGATATTTCCCTGTGCTTACTGCTGTTTCTTCCATATGCAGGTAATGGACGGAAAACGCCTGTTTTGGGAACCTGCAGAGAAAGTGTTTGCAGACTGCTGAATCCACACACGGGTTTAACTCTGGAAGTTGAGTGCACACATTGACAACCGTTCTGTTAGATAGCTACGTTTTGGATTTAGAAGCAGACATTTCCCTGTGCTTACTGCTGTTTCTTCCATATGGCTGTAATGGGCTGAAAACTCCTGTTTTGGGACTCTGCAGAGTAAGTGTTTGCAGACTGCTGAATCCACACACGGGTTTAACTCTGGAAGTTGAGTGCACACATTGACAACCGTTCTGTTAGATTGCTGCGTTTTGGATTTAGAAGCAGACATTTCCCTGTGCTTACTGCTCTATCTTCCATATGATGGTAATGGGCTGAAAACGCCTGTTTTGGGACTCTGCAGAGAAAGTGTTTGCAGACTGCTGAATCCACACACGGGTTTAACTCTGGAAGTTGAGTGCACACATTGACAACCGTTCTTTTAGATAGCTGCATTTTGGATTTAGAAGCAGATATTTCCCTGTGCAGGCTGCTGTTTCTTCCATATGCCGGTAATGGGATGAAAACGCCTGTTTTGGGACTCTGCAGAGAAAGTGTTTGCAGACTGCTGAATCCACACACGGGTTTAACTCTGGAAGTTGAGTGCACACATTGACAACCGTTCTGTTATATAGCTGCGTTTTGGATTTAGAAGCCGATATTTCCCTGTGCTGACTGCTGTTTCTTCCATATGCCGGTAATGGGCTGAAAACGCCTGTTTTGGGACTCTGCAGAGAAAGAGTTAGCAGACTGCTGAATCCACACACGGGTTTAACTCTGGAAGTTGAGTGCACACATTGACAACCGTTTTGTTAGATAGCTGCGTTTTGGATTTAGAAGCAGATATTTCCCTGTGCTGACTGCTGTTTCTTCCATATGCCGGTAATGGGCTGAAAACGCCTGTTTTGGGACTCTGCAGAGAAAGGGTTTGCAGACTGCTGAATCCACACAGGGGTTTAACTCTAGAAGTTGAGTGCACACATTGACAACCGTTCTGTTAGATAGCTGCGTTTTGGATTTAAAAGCAGATATTTCCCTGTGCTTACTGCTGTTTCTTCCATATGCCGGTAATGGGCTGAAAACGCCTGTTTTGGGACTCTGCAGAGAAAGTGTTTGCAGACTGCTGAATCCACACACGGGTTTAACTCTGGACGTTGAGTGCACACATTGACAACCGTTCTGTTAGATAGCTGCGTTTTGGATTTAAAAGCCGATATTTCCCTGTGCTGACTGCTGTTTCTTCCATATGCCGGTAATGGGCTGAAAACGCCTGTTTTGGGACTCTGCACAGAAAGTGTTTGCAGACTGCTGAATCCACACACGGGTTTAACTCTGGAAGTTGAGTGCACACATTGACAACGGTTCTGTTAGATAGCTGCGTTTTGGATTTAGAAGCAGATATTTCCCTGTGCTTACTGCTGTTTCTTCCATATGCCGGTAATGGGCTGAAAACGCCTGTTTTGGGACTCTGCAGAGAAAGGGTTTGCAGACTGTTGAATCCACACACGGATTTAACTCTGGAAGTTGAGTGTACACATTGACAACCGTTCTGTTAGATAGCTGCGTTTTGGATTTAGAAGCAGATATTTCCCTGTGCTGACTGCTGTTTCTTCCATATGCCGGTAATGGGCTGAAAACTCCTGTTTTGGGACACTGCAGAGAAAGTGTTTGCAGACTGCTGAATCCACACACCGGTTTAACTCTGGAAGTTGAGTGCACACATTGACAACCATTCTGTTAGATAGCTGCGTTTTGGATTTAGAAGCAGATATTTCCCTGTGCTTACTGCTGTTTTTTCCCTATGCCGGTAATGGGCTGAAAAACGCCTGTTTTGGGACTCTGCAGAGAAAGTGTTTGCAGACTGCTGAATCCACACACCGGTTTAACTCTGGAAGTTGAGTGCACACATTGACAACCGTTCTGTTAGATAGCTACGTTTTGTATTTAGAAGCAGATATTTCCCTGTGCTTACTGCTGTTTCTTCCATATGCCTGTAATGGGCTGAAAACTCCTGTTTTGGGACGCTGCAGAGAAAGTGTTTGCAGACTGCTGAATCCACACACGGGTTTAACACTGGAAGCTCAGTGCACACATTGACAACCATTCTGTTAGATAGCTGCGTTTTGGATTTAGAAGCAGATATTTCCCTGTGCTGACTGCTGTTTCTTCCATATGCCGGTAATGGTCTGAAAACGCCTGTTTTGGGACTCTGCAGAGAAAGGGTTTGCAGACTGCTGAACCCACACACGGGTTTAACTCTGGAAGTTGAGTGCACACATTGACAACCGTTCTGTTAGATAGCTGCCTTTTGGATTTAGAAGCAGATATTTCCCTGTGCCTCCTGCTGTTTCTTCCATATGCCGGTAGTGGGCTGAAAACACCTGTTTTGGGACTCTGCAGAGAAAGTGTTTGCAGACTGCTGAATCCACACACGGGTTTAACTCTGGAAGTTGAGTGCACACATTGACAACCGTACTGTTAGATAGCTGCATTTTGGATTTAGAAGCAGATATTACCCTGTGCTGACTGCTGTTTCTTCCATATGCCGGTAATGGGCTGAAAACGCCTGTTTTGGGACTCTTCAGAGAAAGTGTTTGCAGACTGCTGAATCCAAACACGGGTTTAACTCTGGAAGTTGAGTGCACACATTGACAACCGTACTGTTAGATAGCTGCATTTTGGATTTAGAAGCAGATATTTCCCTGTGCTTACTGCTATTTCTTCCCTAGGCCGGTAAAGGGCTGAAAACGCCTGTTTTGGGACTCTGCAGAGAAGTGTTTGCGGAGTGATGAATCCGCACACGGGTTTAACTCTGGAAGTTGAGTGCACACATTGACAACCGTTCTGTTAGATAGCTGCGTTTTGGATTTAGAAGCAGATATTTCCCTGTGCTGACTGCTGTTTCTTCCATATGCCGGTAACGGGCAGAAAACGCCTGTTTTGGGTCTCTGCAGAGAAAGTGTTTGCAGACTGCTGAATCCACACACCGGTTTATCTGTGGAAGTTGAGTGCTCACATTGACAACAGTTCTGCTAGATAGCTGCATTTTGGTTTTAGAAGCAGACATATCCCTGTGCTTACTGCTGTTTCTTCCATATGCCGGAAATGGGCAGAAAACTCCTATTTTGGGTCTCTGCAGAGAAAGTGTTTGCAGACTGCTGAATCCACACACGGGTTTAACTCTGGAAGTTGAGTGCACACATTGACAACCGTTCTGTTAGATAGCTGCGTTTTGGATTAGAAGCAGATATTTCCCTGTGCTTACTGCTGTTTCTTCCATATGCCGGTAATGGGCTGAAAACGCCTGTTTTGGGACTCTGCAGAGAAATTGTTTGCAGACTGCTGAATCCACACACGGGTTTAACTCTGGAAGTTGAGTGCACACATTGACAACCGTTCTGTTAGATAGCTGCGTTTTGGATTTAGAAGCAGATATTTCCCTGTGCTTACTGCTGTTTCTTCCATATGCCGGTAATGGGCTGAAAACGCCTGTTTTGGGGACTCTGCAGAGAAAGTGTTTGCAGACTGCTGAATCCACACACGGGTTTAACTCTGGAAGTTGAGTGGGCACATTGACAACCGTTCTGTTAGATAGCTGCGTTTTGAATTTAGAAGCAGATATTTCCCTGTGCTTACTGCTGTTTCTTCCATATGCCGGTACAGGGCTGAGAACGTCTGTTTTGGGACTCTGCAGAGAAAGTGTTTGCAGACTGCTGAATCCACACACCGGTTTAACTCTGGAAGTTGAGTGCACACATTGACAACCGTTCTGTTAGATAGCTGCGTTTTGGATTTAGAAGCAGATATTTCCCTGTGCTTACTGCGGGTTTCTTCCATATGCAGGTAATGGACGGAAAACGCCTGTTTTGGGAACCTGCAGAGAAAGTGTTTGCAGACTGCTGAATCCACACACGGGTTTAACTCTGGAAGTTGAGTGCACACATTGACAACCGTTCTGTTAGATAGCTACGTTTTGGATTTAGAAGCAGACATTTCCCTGTGCTTACTGCTGTTTCTTCCATATGGCTGTAATGGGCTGAAAACTCCTGTTTGGGACTCTGCAGAGTAAGTGTTTGCAGACTGCTGAATCCACACACGGGTTTAACTCTGGAAGTTGAGTGCACACATTGACAACCGTTCTGTTAGATGCTGCGTTTTGGGATTTAGAAGCAGACATTTCCCTGTGCTTACTGCTCTATCTTCCATATGATGGTAATGGGCTGAAAACGCCTGTTTTGGGACTCTGCAGAGAAAGTGTTTGCAGACTGCTGAATTCACACACGGGTTTAACTCTGGAAGTTGAGTGCACACATTGACAACCGTTCTTTTAGATAGCTGCATTTTGGATTTAGAAGCAGATATTTCCCTGTGCTGGCTGCTGTTTCTTCCATATGCCGGTAATGGGATGAAAACGCCTGTTTTGGGACTCTGCAGAGAAAGTGTTTGCAGACTGCTGAATCCACACACGGGTTTAACTCTGGAAGTTGAGTGCACACATTGACAACCCTTCTGTTATATAGCTGCGTTTTGGATTTAGAAGCCGATATTTCCCTGCTGAGCTGCTGTTTCTTCCATATGCCGGTAATGGGCTGAAAACGCCTGTTTTGGGACTCTGCAGAGAAAGAGTTAGCAGACTGCTGAATCCACACACGGGTTGAACTCTGGAAGTTGAGTGCACACATTGACAACCGTTTTGTTAGATAGCTGCGTTTTGGATTTAGAAGCAGATATTTCCCTGTGCTGACTGCTGTTCTTCCATATGCCGGTAATGGGCTGAAAACGCCTGTTTTGGGACTCTGCAGAGAACGGTTTGCAGACTGCTGAATCCACACAGGGGTTTAACTCTGGAAGTTGAGTGCACACATTGACAACCGTTCTGTTAGATAGCTGCGTTTTGGATTTAGAAGCAGATATTTCCCTGTGCTTACTGCTGTTT